>NW_027516829.1:0-22097 GCF_048772815.1 Callospermophilus lateralis
CAAACATTTTTTCACCAAATCTTGATGATACTTGGTTGTAAGTGATCAGTTCACTAAGCCCACTTGGCTGCCCAATTTTTACTTCTTCTAGGTTCAAGCGTTCGTTTCGAAGTAACACTTTGAAATTTTAGGTTTCACTCTGTTTTCTGCTATATAGATAGATGTCTTTGAAACTCTAAATCAAACACGGTTTTTGCTAGCTCCTTGAAACTTGACAAAATGAAGTAGTTGTTAGTTCTATCTCTATGGTTTTTTTCCTCTTGAAGTACCCCATGCAGGAGACTGGCGAAAAACACTTTCGTTTGAAAGGGGTTGCCAAGCTTCCAAAAAACTACTAGTTTGCTGAAATCTCAGCAAACATTTTTTCACCAAATCTTGATGATACTTGGTGGTAATGATCAGTTCACTAATCCCACTTGGCTGCCCAAATTTTATTCTTCTAGGTTGAAGCTTTCGTTTCCAGTGACTGTTTGAATTTTTAGGTTTTACTCTGTTTTCTGCTATATAGATAGATGTGTTTGAAACTCTAATCAAACACGGTTTGTGCTAGCTCCTTGAAACTTGACCAAATGAAGTAGTTCTAAGTTCTATCTCTATGGTTTGTTTCCTCTTGAAGTACCCCATGCAGAGACTGGCGAAAAACACTTCCGTTTGAAAGGGGTTGCCAAGCTTCCAAAAAACTACTAGTTTGCTGAAATCTCAGCAAACATTTTTTCACCAAAACTTGATGATACTCGGTGGTAATTGATCAGTTCACTAAGCCCACTTCGCTGCCCAATCTTCACTCTTCTAGGTTCAAGCGTTCGTTTCCAGTAACACTTTGAAATTTTAGGTTACACTCTGTTTTCTGCTATATAGATAGATGTCTTTGAAACTCTAAATCAAACACGGTTTGTGCTAGCTCCTTGAAACATGACAAAATGAAGTAGTTGTAAGTTCTATCTCTATGGTTTGTTTCCTCTGGAAGTACCCCATGCAGAGACTGGCGAAAAACACTTTCGTTTGAAAGGGTTGCCAAGCTTCCAAAAAACTACTAGTTTGCTGAAATCTCAGCAAACATTTTTTCACCAAATCTTGATGATACTTGGTGGTAATGATCAGTTCACTAATCCCACTTGGCTGCCCAATTTTTATTCTTCCTGGTTGAAGCATTCGTTTCCAGTAACAGTTTGAATTTTTAGGTTCACTCTGTTTTCTCCTACATAGATAGCTGTGTTTGGAATTCTAAATCAAACACGGTTTGTGCTAGCTCCTTGAAACTTGACCAAATGAAAATAGTTCTAAGTTCTATCTCTATGGTTTGTTTTCCTCTTGAAGTACCCCATGCAGAGACTGGCGAAAAACACTTTCGTTTGAAAGGGGTTCCCAAGCTTCCAAAAAACTATTAGTTTGCTGAAATCTCAGCAAACATTTTTCACCACCAAATCTTGATGATACTTGGTGGTAATGATCAGTTCACTAAGCCCACTTGGCTGCCCAATTTTTACTCTTCTAGGTTCAAGCGTTCGTTTCGAGTAACACTTTGAAATTTTAGGTTTCACTCTGTTTTCTGCTATATAGATAGATGTCTTTGAAACTCTAAATCAAACACGGTTTTTGCTAGCTCCTTGAAACTTGACAAAATGAAGTAGTTTGTTAGTTCTATCTCTATGGTTTTTTTTCCTCTTGAAGTACCCCATGCAGAGACTGGCGAAAAACACTTTCGTTTGAAAGGGGTTGCCAGCTTCCAAAAAACTACTAGTTTGCTGAAATCTCAGCAAACATTTTTTCACAAATCTTGATGATACTTGGTGGTAATGATCAGTTCACTAATCCCACTTGGCTGCCCAAATTTTATTCTTCTAGGTTGAAGCTTTCGTTTCCAGTGACTGTTTGAATTTTTAGGTTTTACTCTGTTTTCTGCTATATAGATAGATGTGTTTGAAACTCTAAATCAAACACGGTTTGTGCTAGCTCCTTGAAACTTGACCAAATGAAGTAGTTCTAAGTTCTATCTCTATGGTTTGTTTTCCTCTTGAAGTACCCCATGCAGAGACTGGCGAAAAACACTTCCGTTTGAAAGGGGGTTGCCAAGCTTCCAAAAAACTACTAGTTTGCTGAAATCTCAGCAAACATTTTTTCACCAAATCTTGATGATACTTGGTGGCAATGATCAGTTCACTAATCCCACTTGGCTGCCCAAATTTTATTCTTCTAGATGAAGCTTTCGTTTCCAGTAACAGTTTGAATTTTTAGGTTTTACTCTGTTTTCTGTTATATAGATAGATGTGCTTGAAACTCTAAATCAAACACGGTTTGTGCTAGCCCCGTGAAACTTGACAAAATGAAGTAGTTCTAAGTTCTATCTCTATGGTTTGTTTCCTCTTGAAGTACCCCATGCAGAGACTGGCGAAGAACACTTTCGTGAAAGGGGTTGCCAAGCTTCCAAAAAACTACTAGTTTGCTGAAATCTCAGCAAACATTTTTTCACCAAATCTTGATGATACTTGGTGGTAATGATCAGTTCACTAATCCCACTTGGGCTGCCCAACTTTCACTCTTCTTGGTTCAAGCAGTTCGTTTCCAGTAACACTTTGAATTTTTAGGTTACACTCTGTTTTCTGTTATATAGATAGATGTGTTTGAAACTCTAAATCAAACACGGTTTGTGCTAGCTCCTTGAAACTTGACAAAATGAAGTAGTTCTAAGTTCTATCTCTATGGTTTGTTTCCTCTTGAAGTACCCCATGCAGAGACTGGCGAAAAACACTTCCGTTTGAAAGGGGTTGCCAAGCTTCCAAAAACTACTAGTTTGCTGAAATCTCAGCAAACATTTTTTCACCAAATCTTGATGATACTTGGTGGTAATGATCAGTTCACTAAGCCCACTTTGCTGCCCAATTTCACTCTTCTAGGTTCAAGCGTTCGTTTCCAGTAACTCTTTGAATTTTTAGGTTTCACTCTGTTTTCTGCTATATAGATAGATGTGTTTGAAACTCTAAATCAAACACGGTTTGTGCTAGCTCCTTGAAACTTGAGCAAAATGAAGTAGTTCTAAGTTCTATCTCTATGGTTTGTTTCCTCTTGAAGTACCCCATGCAGAGACTGGCGAAAACACTTCCGTTTGAAAGGGGTTGCCAAGCTTCCAAAAAACTACTAGTTTGCTGAAATCTCAGCAAACATTTTTTCACCAAATCTTGATGATACTTGGTGGTAATGATCAGTTCACTAATCCCACTTGGATGCCCAATTTTTACTCTTCTAGGTTCAAGCGTTCGTTTCCAGTAACACTTTGAAATTTTAGGTTTCACTCTGTTTTCTGCTATATAGATAGATGTCTTTGAAACTCTAAATCAAACACGGTTTTTGCTAGCTCCTTGAAACTTGACAAAATGAAGTAATTGTTAGTTCTATCTCTATGGTTTTTTTCCTCTTGAAGTACCCCATGCAGAGACTGGCGAAGAACACTTTCGTTTGAAAGGGGTTGCCAAGCTTCCAAAAAACTACTAGTTTGCTGAAATCTCAGCAAACATTTTTTCACCAAATCTTGATGATACTTGGTGGTAATGATCAGTTCACTAATCCCACTTGGCTGCCCAAATTTTATTCTTCTAGGTTGAAGCTTTCGTTTCCAGTGACTGTTTGAATTTTTAGGTTTCACTCTGTTTTCTGCTATATAGATAGATGTGTTTGAAACTCTAAATCAAACACGGTTTGGTGCTAGCTCCTTGAAACTTGACCGAATGAAGTAGTTCTAAGTTCTATCTCTATGGTTTGTTTCCTCTTGAAGTACCCCATGCAGAGACTGGCGAAAAACACTTCCGTTTGAAAGGGGTTGCCAAGCTTCCAAAAAACTACTAGTTTGCTGAAATCTCAGCAAACATTTTTTCACCAAATCTTGATGATACTTGGTGGCAATGATCAGTTCACTAATCCCACTTGGCTGCCCAAAATTTATTCTTCTAGGTTGAGCTTTCGTTTCCAGTAACAGTTTGAATTTTTAGGTTTCACTCTGTTTTCTCCTACATAGATAGCTGTGTTTGGAATTCTAAATCAAACACGGTTTTGTGCTAGCTCCTTGAAACTTGACCAAATGAAGTAGTTCTAAGTTCTATCTCTATGGTTTGTTTCCTCTTGAAGTACCCCATGCAGAGCCTGGCGAAGAACACTTTCGTTTGAAAGGGTTGCCAAGCTTCCAAAAACTTCTCGTTTGCTGAAATCTCAGCAAACATTTTTTCACCAAATCTTGATGATACTTGGTGGTAATGATCATTTCACTAATCCCACTTGGCTGCCCAACTTCACTCTTCTAGGTTCAAGCGTTCGTTTCCAGTAACACTTTGAATTTTTAGGTTTCACTCTGTTTTCTGTTTTATAGATAGATGTGTTTGAAACTCAAAATTAAACACGGTTGTGCTAGCTCCTTGAAACTTGAGCAAATGAAGTAGTTCTAAGTTCTATCTCTATGGTTTTTTTCCTCTTGAAGTACCCCATGCAGAGACTGGCGAAAAACACTTTCGTTTGAAAGGGGTTGCCAAGCTTCCAAAAAACTACTAGTTTGCTGAAATCTCAGCAAACATTTTTTCACCAAATCTTGATGATACTTGTGGTAATGATCAGTTCACTAATCCCACTTGGCTGCCCAAATTATATTCTTCTAGGTTGAAGCTTTTGTTTCCAGTGACTGTTTGAATTTTTAGGTTTCACTCTGTTTTCTGCTATATAGATAGATGTGTTTGAAACTCTAAATCAAACACGTTTGTGCTAGCTCCTTGAAACTGACCAAATGAAGTAGTTCTAAGTTCTATCTCTATGGTTTGTTTCCTCTTGAAGTACCCCATGCAGAGACTGGCGAAAAAACACTTCCGTTTGAAAGGGGTTGCCAAGCTTCCAAAAAACTACTAGTTTGCTGAAATCTCAGCAAACATTTTTTCACCAATCTTGATGATACTTGGTGGTAATGATCAGTTCACTAATCCCACTTGGCTGCCCAAATTTTATTCTTCTAGGTTGAAGCTTTCGTTTCCAGTAACAGTTTGAATTTTTAGGTTTCACTCTGTTCTCTCCTACATAGATAGCTGTGTTTGGAATTCTAAATCAAACACGGTTTGTGCTAGCTCCTTGAAACTTGACCAAATGAAGTATTTCTACGTTCTATCTCTATGGTTGTTTCCTCTTGAAGTACCCCATGCAGAGACTGGCGAAAACACTTTCATTTGAAAAGGGGTTGCCAAGCTTCCAAAAAACTACTAGTTTGCTGAAATCTCAGCAAACATTTTTTCCCCAAATCTTGATGATACTTGGTGGTAATGATCAGTTCACTAAGCCCACTTGGCTGCCCAATTTTTATTCTTCTAGGTTGAAGCATTCGTTTCCAGTAACAGTTTGAATTTTTATGTTTCACTCTGTTTTCTCCTACATAGATAGCTGTGTTTGGAATTCTAAATCAAACACGGTTTGTGCTAGCTCCTTGAAACTTGACCAAATGAAGTACTTCTAAGTTCTATCTCTATGGTTTGTTTCCTCTTGAAGTACCCCATGCAGAGACTTTCGAAAAACACTTCCGTTTGAAAGAGGTTGCCAAGCTTCCAAAAAACTACTAGTTTGCTGAAATATCAGCAAACATTTTTTTCACCAAATCTTGATGATACTTGGTGGTAATGATCAGTTCACTAATCCCACTTGGCTGCCCAAATTTTATTCTTCTAGGTTGAAGCTTTTGTTTGCAGTGACTGTTTGAAATTTTAGGTTTCACTCTGTTTTCTGCTATATAGATAGATGTGTTTGAAACTCTAAATCAAACTAGGTTTGTGCTAGCTCCTTGAAACTTGACCAAATGAAGTAGTTCTAAGTTCTATTTCTATGGTTTGTTTCCTCTTGAAGTACCCCATGCAGAGACTGGCGAAAAACACTTCCGTTTGAAAGGGGTTGCCAAGCTTCCAAAAAACTACTAGTTTGCTGAAATCTCAGCAAACATTTTTTCACAAATCTTGATGATACTTGGTGGTAATGATCAGTTCACTAATCCCACTTGGCTGCCCAAATTTTATTCTTCTAGGTTGAAGCTTTCGTTTCCAGTAACAGTTTGAATTTTTAGGTTTCACTCTGTTTTCTCCTACATAGATAGCTGTGTTTGGAATTCTAAATCAAACACGGTTCGTTCTAGCTCCTTGAAACTTGACCAAATGAAGTAGTTCTAAGTTCTATCTCTATGGTTTGTTTCCTCTTGAAGTACCCCATGCAGAGACTGGCGAAAAACACTTTCGTTTGAAAGGGGTTGCCAAGCTTCCAAAAAACTACTAGTTTGCTGAAATCTCAGCAAACATTTTTTCACCAAATCTTGATGATACTTGGTGGTAATGATCAGTTCACTAAGCCCACTTGGCTGCCCAATTTTTATTCTTCTAGGTTGAAGCATTCATTTCCAGTAACAGTTTGAATTTTTAGGTTTCACTCTGTTTTCTCCTACATAGATAGCTGTGTTTGGAATTCTAATTCAAACACGGTTTGTGCTAGCTCCTTGAAACTTGACCAAATGAAGTAGTTCTAAGTTCTATCTCTATGGTTTATTTCCTCTTGAAGTACCCCATGCAGAGACTGGCGAAAAACACTTTCATTTGAAAGGGGTTGCCAAGCTTCCAAAAAACTACTAGTTTGCTGAAATCTCAGCAAACATTTTTTCACCAAATCTTGATGATACTTGGTGGTAATGATCACTTCACTAAGCCCACTTGGCTGCCCAATTTTCACTCTTCTAGGTTCAAGCGTTCGTTTCCAGTAACACTTTGAAATTTTAGGTTTCACTCTGTTTTCTGCTATATAGATAGATGTGTTTGAAACTCTAAATCAAACACGGTTTGTGCTAGCTCCGTGAAACTTGACAAAATGAAGTAGTTCTAAGTTCTACATCTATGGTTTGTTTCCTCTTGAAGTACCCCATGCAGAGACTGGCGAAGAACACTTTCATTTGAAAGGGGTTGCCAAGCTTCCAAAAAACTTCTCGTTTGCTGAAATCTCAGCAAACATTTTTTCACCAAATCTTGATGATACTTGGTGGAAATGATCAGTTCACTAAGCCCACTTGGCTGCCCAATTTTCACTCTTCTAGGTTCAAGCGTTCGTTTCCAGTAACACTTTGAATTTTTAGGTTTCACTCTGTTTTCTGTTATATAGATAGATGTGTTTGAAACTCTAAATCAAACACGGTTTGTGCTAGCTCCTTGAAACTTGACAAAATGAAGTAGTTCTAAGTTCTATCTCTATGGTTTGTTTCCTCTTGAAGTACCCCATGCAGAGACTGGCGAAAAACACTTTCGTTTGAAAGGGGTTGCCAAGCTTCCAAAAAACTACTAGTTTGCTGAAATCTCAGCAAACATTTTTTCACCAAATCTTGATGATACTTGGTGGTAATGATCAGTTCACTAATCCCACTTGGCTGCCCAACTTTCACTCTTCTAGGTTCAAGCGTTCGTTTCCAGTAACAGTTTGAATTTTTAGGTTTCACTCTGTTTTCTGCTATATAGATAGATGTCTTTGAAACTCTAAATCAAACACGGTTTTTGCTAGCTCCTTGAAACTTGACAAAATGAAGTAATTGTTAGTTCTATCTCTATGGTTTTTTTCCTCTTGAAGTACCCCATGCAGAGACTGGCGAAGAACACTTTCGTTTGAAAGGGGTTGCCAAGCTTCCAAAAAACTACTAGTTTGCTGAAATCTCAGCAAACATTTTTTCACCAAATCTTGATGATACTTGGTGGTAATGATCAGTTCACTAATCCCACTTGGCTGCCCAAATTTTATTCTTCTAGGTTGAAGCTTTCGTTTCCAGTGACTGTTTGAATTTTTAGGTTTCACTCTGTTTTCTGCTATATAGAAAGATGCGTTTGAAACTCTAAATCAAACACGGTTTGTGCTAGCTCCTTGAAACTTGACCAAATGAAGTAGTTCTAAGTTCTGTCTCTATGGTTTGTTTCCTCTTGAAGTACCCCATGCAGAGACTGGCGAAAAACACTTCCGTTTGAAAGGGGTTGCCAAGCTTCCAAAAAACTACTAGTTTGCTGAAATCTCAGCAAACATTTTTTCACAAATCTTGATGATACTTGGTGGTAATGATCAGTTCACTAATCCCACTTGGCTGCCCAAATTTTATTCTTCTAGGTTGAAGCTTTCGTTTCCAGTAACAGTTTGAATTTTTAGGTTTCACTCTGTTTTCTCCTACATAGATAGCTGTGTTTGGAATTCTAATTCAAACACGGTTTGTGCTAGCTCCTTGAAACTTGACCAAATGAAGTAGTTCTAAGTTCTATCTCTATGGTTTGTTTCCTCTTGAAGTACCCCGTGCAGAGACTGGCGAAAAACACTTTCATTTGAAAGGGGTTGCCAAGCTTCCAAAAAACTACTAGTTTGCTGAAATCTCAGCAAACATTTTTTCACCAAATCTTGATGATACTTGGTGGTAATGATCACTTCACTAAGCCCACTTGGCTGCCCAACTTTCACTCTTCTAGGTTCAAGCGTTCGTTTCCAGTAACAGTTTGAATTTTTAGGTTTCACTCTGTTTTCTGCTATATAGATAGATGTCTCGAAACTCTAAATCAAACACGGTTTGTGCTAGCTCTGTGAAACTTGACAAAATGAAGTAGTTCTAAGTTCTATCTCTATGGTTTGTTTCCTCTTGAAGTACCCCATGCAGAGACTGGAGAAAAACACTATCGTTTTAAAGGGGTTGCCAAGCTTCCAAAAAACTACTAGTTTGCTGAAATCTCAGCAAACATTTTTTCACCAAAACTTGATGATACTTGGTGGTAATGATCAGTTCACTAAGCCCACTTGGCTGCCCAATTTTCACTCTTCTAGGTTCAAGCGTTCGTTTCCAGTAACACTTTGAAATTTTAGGTTTCACTCTGTTTTCTGCTATATAGATAGATGTCTTTGAAACTCTAAATCAAACACGGTTTGTGCTAGCTCCTTGAAACTTGACAAAATGAAGTAGTTGTAAGTTCTATCTCTATGGTTTGTTTAATCTTGAAGTACCCCATGCAGAGACTGGCGAAAAACACTTTCGTTTGAAAGGGGTTGCCAAGCTTCCAAAAAACTACTAGTTTGCTGAAATCTCAGCAAACATTTTTTCACCAAATCTTGATGATACTTGGGGTAATGATCAGTTCACTAATCCCACTTGGCTGCCCAACTTTCACTCTTCTAGGTTCAAGCGTTCGTTTCCAGTAACAGTTTGAATTTTTAGGTTTCACTCTGTTTTCTCCTACATAGATAGCTGTGTTTGGAATTCTAAATCAAACACGGTTTGTGCTAGCTCCGTGAAACTTGACAAAATGAAGTAGTTCTAAGTTCTATCTCTATGGTTTGTTTCCTCTTGAAGTACCCCATGCAGAGACTGGCGAAGAACACTTTCGTTTGAAAGGGGTTGCCAAGCTTCCAAAAAACTACTTGTTTGCTGAAATCTCAGCAAACATTTTTTCACCAAATCTTGATGATACTTGGTGGTAATGATCAGTTCACTAAGTCCACTTGGCTGCCCAATTTTCACTCTTCTAGGTTCAAGCGTTCGTTTCCAGTAACACTTTGAAATTTTAGGTTTCACTCTGTTTTCTGCTATATAGATAGATGTGTTTGAAACTCTAAATCAAACACGGTTTGTGCTAGCTCCGTGAAACTTGACAAAATGAAGTAGTTCTAAGTTCTACATCTATGGTTTGTTTCCTCTTGAAGTACCCCATGCAGAGACTGGCGAAGAACACTTTCATTTGAAAGGGGTTGCCAAGCTTCCAAAAAACTTCTCGTTTGCTGAAATCTCAGCAAACATTTTTTCACCAAATCTTGATGATACTTGGTGGAAATGATCAGTTCACTAAGCCCACTTGGCTGCCCAATTTTCACTCTTCTAGGTTCAAGCGTTCGTTTCCAGTAACACTTTGAATTTTTAGGTTTCACTCTGTTTTCTGTTATATAGATAGATGTGTTTGAAACTCTAAATCAAACACGGTTTGTGCTAGCTCCTTGAAACTTGACAAAATGAAGTAGTTCTAAGTTCTATCTCTATGGTTTGTTTCCTCTTGAAGTACCCCATGCAGAGACTGGCGAAAAACACTTTCGTTTGAAAGGGGTTGCCAAGCTTCCAAAAAACTACTAGTTTGCTGAAATCTCAGCAAACATTTTTTCACCAAATCTTGATGATACTTGGTGGTAATGATCAGTTCACTAATCCCACTTGGCTGCCCAACTTTCACTCTTCTAGGTTCAAGCGTTCGTTTCCAGTAACAGTTTGAATTTTTAGGTTTCACTCTGTTTTCTGCTATATAGATAGATGTCTTTGAAACTCTAAATCAAACACGGTTTTTGCTAGCTCCTTGAAACTTGACAAAATGAAGTAATTGTTAGTTCTATCTCTATGGTTTTTTTCCTCTTGAAGTACCCCATGCAGAGACTGGCGAAGAACACTTTCGTTTGAAAGGGGTTGCCAAGCTTCCAAAAAACTACTAGTTTGCTGAAATCTCAGCAAACATTTTTTCACCAAATCTTGATGATACTTGGTGGTAATGATCAGTTCACTAATCCCACTTGGCTGCCCAAATTTTATTCTTCTAGGTTGAAGCTTTCGTTTCCAGTGACTGTTTGAATTTTTAGGTTTCACTCTGTTTTCTGCTATATAGAAAGATGCGTTTGAAACTCTAAATCAAACACGGTTTGTGCTAGCTCCTTGAAACTTGACCAAATGAAGTAGTTCTAAGTTCTATCTCTATGGTTTGTTTCCTCTTGAAGTACCCCATGCAGAGACTGGCGAAAAACACTTCCGTTTGAAAGGGGTGCCAAGCTTCCAAAAAACTACTAGTTTTCTGAAATCTCAGCAAACATTTTTTCACAAATCTTGATGATACTTGGTGGTAATGATCAGTTCACTAATCCCACTTGGCTGCCCAAATTTTATTCTTCTAGGTTGAAGCTTTCGTTTCCAGTAACAGTTTGAATTTTTAGGTTTCACTCTGTTTTCTCCTACATAGATAGCTGTGTTTGGAATTCTAATTCAAACACGGTTTGTGCTAGCTCCTTGAAACTTGACCAAATGAAGTAGTTCTAAGTTCTATCTCTATGGTTTGTTTCCTCTTGAAGTACCCCGTGCAGAGACTGGCGAAAAACACTTTCATTTGAAAGGGGTTGCCAAGCTTCCAAAAAACTACTAGTTTGCTGAAATCTCAGCAAACATTTTTTCACCAAATCTTGATGATACTTGGTGGTAATGATCACTTCACTAAGCCCACTTGGCTGCCCAACTTTCACTCTTCTAGGTTCAAGCGTTCGTTTCCAGTAACAGTTTGAATTTTTAGGTTTCACTCTGTTTTCTGCTATATAGATAGATGTCTCGAAACTCTAAATCAAACACGGTTTGTGCTAGCTCTGTGAAACTTGACAAAATGAAGTAGTTCTAGGTTCTATCTCTATGGTTTGTTTCCTCTTGAAGTACCCCATGCAGAGACTGGAGAAAAACACTTTCGTTTTAAAGGGGTTGCCAAGCTTCCAAAAAACTACTAGTTTGCTGAAATCTCAGCAAACATTTTTTCACCAAAACTTGATGATACTTGGTGTTAATGATCAGTTCACTAAGCCCACTTGGCTGCCCAATTTTCACTCTTCTAGGTTCAAGCGTTCGTTTCCAGTAACAGTTTGAATTTTTAGGTTTCACTCTGTTTTCTCCTACATAGATAGCTGTGTTTGGAATTCTAAATCAAACAAGGTTTGTGCTAGCTCCGTGAAACTTGACAAAATGAAGTAGTTCTAAGTTCTATCTCTATGGTTTGTTTCCTCTTGAAGTACCCCATGCAGAGACTGGCGAAGAACACTTTCATTTGAAAGGGGTTGCCAAGCTTCCAAAAAACTACTAGTTTGCTGAAATCTCAGCAAACATTTTTTCACCAAAACTTGATGATACTTGGTGGTAATGATCAGTTCACTAAGCCCACTTGGCTGCCCAATTTTCACTCTTCTAGGTTCAAGCGTTCGTTTCCAGTAACACTTTGAATTTTTAGGTTTCACTCTGTTTTCTGCTATATAGAGAGATGTGTTTGAAACTCTAAATCAAACACGGTTTTTGCTAGCTCCTTGAAACTGGACCAAATGAAGTAGTCCTATGTTCTATCTCTATGGTTTGTTTCCTCTTGAAGTACCCCATGCAGAGACTGGCGAAAAACACTTTCGTTTTAAAGGGGTTGCCAAGCTTCCAAAAAACTACTAGTTTGCTGAAAACTCAGCAAACATTTTTTCACCAAATCTTGATGATACTTGGTGGTAATGATCAGTTCACTAAGCCCACTTGGCTGCCCAATTTTCACTCTTCTAGGTTCAAGGGTTCGTTTCCAGTAACACTTTGAATTTTTAGGTTTCACTCTGTTTTCTGCTATATAGATAGATGTGTTTGAAACTCTAAATCAAACACGGTTTGTGCTAGCTCCTTGAAACTTGACCAAATGAAGTAGTTCTAAGTTCTATCTCTATGGTTTGTTTCCTCTTGAAGTACCCCATGCAGAGACTGGCGAAAAACACTTCCGTTTGAAAGGGGTTGCCAAGCTTCCAAAAACTACTAGTTTGCTGAAATCTCAGCAAATATTTTTTCACCAAATCTTGATGATACTTGGTGGTAATGATCAGTTCACTAATCCCCCTTGGCTGCCCAACTTTCACTCTTCTAGGTTCAAGCGTTCGTTTCCAGTAACAGTTTGAATTTTTAGGTTTCACTCTGTTTTCTCCTACATAGATAGCTGTGTTTGGAATTCTAAATCAAACACGGTTTGTGCTAGCTCCTTGAAACTTGACCAAATGAAGTAGTTCTATGTTCTATCTCTATGGTTTGTTTCCTCTTGAAGTACCCCATGCAGAGACTGGCGAAAAACACTTTCGTTTTAAAGGGGTTGCCAAGCTTCCAAAAAACTACTAGTTTGCTGAAATCTCAGCAAACATTTTTTCACCAAAACTTGATGATACTTGGTGGTAATGATCAGTTCACTAAGCCCACTTGGCAGCCCAATTTTTACTCTTCTAGGTTCAAGCGTTCGTTTCCAGTAACACTTTGAAATTTTAGGTTTCACTCTGTTTTCTGCTATATAGATAGATGTCTTTGAAACTCTAAATCAAACACGGTTTGTGCTAGCTCCTTGAAACTTGACAAAATGAAGTAGTTGTAAGTTCTATCTCTATGGTTTGTTTAATCTTGAAGTACCCCATGCAGAGACTGGCGAAAAACACTTTCGTTTGAAAGGGGTTGCCAAGCTTCCAAAAAACTACTAGTTTGCTGAAATCTCAGCAAACATTTTTTCACCAAATCTTGATGATACTTGGGGTAATGATCAGTTCACTAATCCCACTTGGCTGCCCAACTTTCACTCTTCTAGGTTCAAGCGTTCGTTTCCAGTAACAGTTTGAATTTTTAGGTTTCACTCTGTTTTCTCCTACATAGATAGCTGTGTTTGGAATTCTAAATCAAACACGGTTTGTGCTAGCTCCGTGAAACTTGACAAAATGAAGTAGTTCTAAGTTCTATCTCTATGGTTTGTTTCCTCTTGAAGTACCCCATGCAGAGACTGGCGAAGAACACTTTCGTTTGAAAGGGGTTGCCAAGCTTCCAAAAAACTACTTGTTTGCTGAAATCTCAGCAAACATTTTTTCACCAAATCTTGATGATACTTGGTGGTAATGATCAGTTCACTAAGTCCACTTGGCTGCCCAATTTTCACTCTTCTAGGTTCAAGCGTTCGTTTCCAGTAACACTTTGAAATTTTAGGTTTCACTCTGTTTTCTGCTATATAGATAGATGTGTTTGAAACTCTAAATCAAACACGGTTTGTGCTAGCTCCGTGAAACTTGACAAAATGAAGTAGTTCTAAGTTCTACATCTATGGTTTGTTTCCTCTTGAAGTACCCCATGCAGAGACTGGCGAAGAACACTTTCATTTGAAAGGGGTTGCCAAGCTTCCAAAAAACTTCTCGTTTGCTGAAATCTCAGCAAACATTTTTTCACCAAATCTTGATGATACTTGGTGGAAATGATCAGTTCACTAAGCCCACTTGGCTGCCCAATTTTCACTCTTCTAGGTTCAAGCGTTCGTTTCCAGTAACACTTTGAATTTTTAGGTTTCACTCTGTTTTCTGTTATATAGATAGATGTGTTTGAAACTCTAAATCAAACACGGTTTGTGCTAGCTCCTTGAAACTTGACAAAATGAAGTAGTTCTAAGTTCTATCTCTATGGTTTGTTTCCTCTTGAAGTACCCCATGCAGAGACTGGCGAAAAACACTTTCGTTTGAAAGGGGTTGCCAAGCTTCCAAAAAACTACTAGTTTGCTGAAATCTCAGCAAACATTTTTTCACCAAATCTTGATGATACTTGGTGGTAATGATCAGTTCACTAATCCCACTTGGCTGCCCAACTTTCACTCTTCTAGGTTCAAGCATTCGTTTCCAGTAACAGTTTGAATTTTTAGGTTTCACTCTGTTTTCTGCTATATAGATAGATGTCTTTGAAACTCTAAATCAAACACGGTTTTTGCTAGCTCCTTGAAACTTGACAAAATGAAGTAATTGTTAGTTCTATCTCTATGGTTTTTTTCCTCTTGAAGTACCCCATGCAGAGACTGGCGAAGAACACTTTCGTTTGAAAGGGGTTGCCAAGCTTCCAAAAAACTACTAGTTTGCTGAAATCTCAGCAAACATTTTTTCACCAAATCTTGATGATACTTGGGGTAATGATCAGTTCACTAATCCCACTTGGCTGCCCAACTTTCACTCTTCTAGGTTCAAGCGTTCGTTTCCAGTAACAGTTTGAATTTTTAGGTTTCACTCTGTTTTCTCCTACATAGATAGCTGTGTTTGGAATTCTAAATCAAACACGGTTTGTGCTAGCTCCGTGAAACTTGACAAAATGAAGTAGTTCTAAGTTCTATCTCTATGGTTTGTTTCCTCTTGAAGTACCCCATGCAGAGACTGGCGAAGAACACTTTCATTTGAAAGGGGTTGCCAAGCTTCCAAAAAACTACTAGTTTGCTGAAATCTCAGGAAACATTTTTTCACCAAAACTTGATTATACTTGGTGGTAATGATCAGTTCACTAAGCCCACTTGGCTGCCCAATTTTCACTCTTCTAGGTTCAAGCGTTCGTTTCCAGTAACACTTTGAATTTTTAGGTTTCACTCTGTTTTCTGCTATATAGAGAGATGTGTTTGAAACTCTAAATCAAACACGGTTTTTGCTAGCTCCTTGAAACTGGACCAAATGAAGTAGTCCTATGTTCTATCTCTATGGTTTGTTTCCTCTTGAAGTACCCCATGCAGAGACTGGCGAAAAACACTTTCGTTTTAAAGGGGTTGCCAAGCTTCCAAAAAACTACTAGTTTGCTGAAATCTCAGCAAACATTTTTTCACCAAATCTTGATGATACTTGGTGGTAATGATCAGTTCACTAAGCCCACTTGGCTGCCCAATTTTCACTCTTCTAGGTTCAAGGGTTCGTTTCCAGTAACACTTTGAATTTTTAGGTTTCACTCTGTTTTCTGCTATATAGATAGATGTGTTTTAAACTCTAAATCAAACACGGTTTGTGCTAGCTCCTTGAAACTTGACCAAATGAAGTAGTTCTAAGTTCTATCTCTATGGTTTGTTTCCTCTTGAAGTACCCCATGCAGAGACTGGCGAAAAACACTTCCGTTTGAAAGGGGTTGCCAAGCTTCCAAAAAACTACTAGTTTGCTGAAATCTCAGCAAATATTTTTTCACCAAATCTTGATGATACTTGGTGGTAATGATCAGTTCACTAATCCCACTTGGCTGCCCAACTTTCACTCTTCTAGGTTCAAGCGTTCGTTTCCAGTAACAGTTTGAATTTTTAGGTTTCACTCTGTTTTCTCCTACATAGATAGCTGTGTTTGGAATTCTAAATCAAACACGGTTTGTGCTAGCTCCTTGAAACTTGACCAAATGAAGTAGTTCTAAGTTCTATCTCTATGGTTTGTTTCCTCTTGAAGTACCCCATGCAGAGACTGGCGAAAAACACTTTCGTTTTAAAGGGGTTGCCAAGCTTCCAAAAAACTACTAGTTTGCTGAAATCTCAGCAAACATTTTTTCACCAAAACTTGATGATACTTGGTGGTAATGATCAGTTCACTAAGCCCACTTGGCAGCCCAATTTTTACTCTTCTAGGTTCAAGCGTTCGTTTCCAGTAACACTTTGAAATTTTAGGTTTCACTCTGTTTTCTGCTATATAGATAGATGTCTTTGAAACTCTAAATCAAACACGGTTTGTGCTAGCTCCTTGAAACTTGACAAAATGAAGTAGTTCTAAGTTCTATCTCTATGGTTTGTTTCCTCTTGACGTACCCCATGCAGAGACTGGCGAAAAACACTTTCGTTTGAAAGGGGTTGCCAAGCTTCCAAAAAACTACTCGTTTGCTGAAATCTCAGCAAACATTTTTTCACCAAATCTTGATGATACTTGTTGGTAATGATCAGTTCACTAATCCCAATTGGCTGCCCAACTTTCACTATTCTAGGTTCAAGCGTTCGTTTCCAGTAACAGTTTGAATTTTTAGGTTTCACTCTGTTTTCTGTTATATAGATAGATGTGTTTGAAACTCTAAATCAAACACGGTTTGTGCTGGCTCCGTGAAACTTGACAAAATGAAGTAGTTCTAAGTTCTATCTCTATGGTTTGTTTCCTCTTGAAGTACCCCATGCAGAGACTGGCGAAGAACACTTTCGTTTGAAAGGGGTTGCCAAGCTTCCAAAAAACTACTCGTTTGCTGAAATCTCAGCAAACATTTTTTCACCAAATCTTGATTATACTTGGTGGTAATGATCAGTTCACTAAGTCCACTTGGCTGCCCAATTTTCACTCTTCTAGGTTCAAGCGTTCGTTTCCAGTAACACTTTGTATTTTTAGGTTTCACTCTGTTTTCTGAAATACAGGTAGATGTGTTTGAAACTCTAAATCAAACACGGTTTGTGCTAGCTCCTTGAAACTTGACAAAATGAAGTAGTTCTAAGTTCTATCTCTATGGTTTGTTTCCTCTTGAAGTACCCCATGCAGAGACTGGCGAAAAACACTTCCGTTTGAAAGGGGTTGCCAAGCTTCCAAAAAACTACTAGTTTGCTGAAATCTCAGCAAACATTTTTTCACCAAATCTTGATGATACTTGGTGGTAATGATCAGTTCACTAATCCCACTTGGCTGCCCAAATTTTATTCTTGTAGGTTGAAGCTTTCGTTTCCAGTAACAGTTTGAAATTTTAGGTTTCACTCTGTTTTCTCCTACATAGATAGCTGTGTTTGGAATTCTAAATCAAACACGGTTTTTGCTAGCTCCTTGAAACTTGACCAAATGAAGTACTTCTAAGTTCTATCTCTATGGTTTGTTTCCTCTTGAAGTACCCCATGCAGAGACTGGCGAAAAACACTTTCGTTTTAAAGGGGTTGCCAAGCTTCCAAAAAACTACTCGTTTGCTGAAATCTCAGCAAACATTTTTTCACCAAATCTTGATGATACTTGGTGGTAATGATCAGTTCACTAAGCCCACTTGGCAGCCCAAATTTTACTCTTCTAGGTTCAAGCGTTCGTTTCCAGTAACACTTTGAAATTTTAGGTTTCACTCTGTTTTCTGCTATATAGATATATGTCTTTGAAACTCTAAATCAAACACGGTTTGTGCTAGCTCCTTGAAACTTGACAAAATGAAGTAGTTGTTAGTTTTATCTCTATGGTTTTTTTCCTCTTGAGGTACCCCATGCAGAGACTGGCGAAAAACACTTTCGTTTGAAAGGGGTTGCCATGCTTCCAAAAAACTACTAGTTTGCTGAAATCTCAGCAAACATTTTTTCACCAAATCTTGATGATACTTGGTGGTAATGATCAGTTCACTAATCCCACTTGGCTGCCCAACTTTCACTCTTCTAGGTTCAAGCGTTCGTTTCCAGTAACAGTTTGAATTTTTAGGTTTCACTCTGTTTTCTGCTATATAGATAGATGTGTTTGAAACTCTAAATCAAACACGGTTTGTGCTAGCTCCGTGAAACTTGACAAAATGAAGTAGTTCTAAGTTCTCTCTCTATGGTTTGTTTCCTCTTGAAGTACCCCATGCAGAGACTGGCGAAGAACACTTTCGTTTGAAAGGGGTTGCCAAGCTTCCAAAAAACTACTAGTTTGCTGAAATCTCAGCAAACATTTTTTCACCAAAACTTGATATACTTGGTGGTAATGATCAGTTCACTAAGCCCACTTGGATGCCCAATTTTCACTCGTCTAGGTTCAAGCGTTCGTTTCCAGTAACACTTTGAATTTTTAGGTTTCACACTGTTTTCTGCTATATAGATAGATGTGTTTGAAACTCTAAATCAAACACGGTTTTTGCTAGCTCCTTGAAACTGGACCAAATGAAGTAGTCCTATGTTCTATCTCTATGATTTGTTTCCTCTTGAAGTACCCCATGCAGAGATTGGCGAAAAACACTTCCGTTTGAAAGGGGTTGCCAAGCTTCCAAAAAACTACTAGTTTGCTGAAATCTCAGCAAACATTTTTTCACCAAATCTTGATGATACTTGGTGGTAATGATCAGTTCACTAATCCCACTTGGCTGCCCAAATTTTTTTCTTCTAGGTTGAAGCTTTCGTTTCCAGTAACAGTTTGAATTTTTAGGTTTCACTGTGTTTTCTCCTACATAGATAGCTGTGTTTGGAATTCTAAATCAAACACGGTTTGTGCTAGCTCCTTGAAACTTGACCAAATGAAGTAGTTCTAAGTTCTATCTCTATGGTTTGTTTCCTCTTGAAGTACCCCATGCAGAGACTGGCGAAAAACACTTTCGTTTGAAAGGGGTTGCCAAGCTTCCAAAAAACTACTAGTTTGCTGAAATCTCAGCAAAAATTTTTTCACCAAATCTTGATGATACTTGGTGGTAATGATCAGTTCACTAATCCCACTTGGCTGCCCAACTTTCACTCTTCTAGGTTCAAGCGTTCGTTTCCAGTAACAGTTTGAATTTTTAGGTTTCACTCTGTTTTCTGCTATATAGAGAGATGTGTTTGAAACTCTAAATCAAACCCGGTTTGTGCTAGCTCCGTGAAACTTGACAAAATGAAGTAGTTCTAAGTTCTATCTCTATGGTTTGTTTCCTCTTGAAGTACCCCATGCAGAGACTGGCGAAGAACACTTTCGTTTGAAAGGGGTTGCCAAGCTTCCCAAAACTACTCGTTTGCTGAAATCTCAGCAAACATTTTTTCACCAAATCTTGATGTACTTGGTGGTAATGATCAGTTTACTAAGCCCACTTGGCTGCCCAATTTTCACTCTTCTAAGTTCAAGCGTTCGTTTCCAGTAACACTTTGAATTTTTAGGTTTCACTCTGTTTTCTGCTATATAGATAGATGTGTTTGAAACATTAAATCAAACACGGTTTGTGCTAGCTCCTTGAAACTTGACCAAATGAAGTAGTTCTAAGTTCTATCTCTATGGTTTGTTTCCTCTTGAAGTACCCCATGCAGAGACTGGCGAAAAACACTTCCGTATGAAAGGGGTTGCCAAGCTTCCAAAAAACTACTAGTTTGCTGAAATCTCAGCAAATATTTTTTCACCAAATCTTGATGATACTTGGTGGTAATGATCAGTTCACTAATCCCACTTGGCTGTCCAAATTTTTTTCTTCTAGGTTGAAGCTTTCGTTTCCAGTAATAGTTTGAATTTTTAGGTTTCACTCTGTTTTCTCATACATACATAGCTGTGTTTGGAATTCTAAATCAAATACGGTTTGTGATAGCTCCTTGAAACTTGACCAAATGAAGTAGTTCTAAGTTCTATCTCTATGGTTTGTTTCCTCTTGAAGTACCCCATGCAGAGACTGGCGAAAAACACTTTCGTTTGAAAGGGGTTGCCAAGCTTTCAAAAAACTACTAGTTTGCTGAAATCTCAGCAAACATTTTTTCACCAAATCTTGATGATACTTGGTGGTAATGATCAGTTCACTAATCCCACTTGGCTGCCCAACTTTCACTCTTCTAGGTTCAAGCGTTCGTTTCCAGTAACAGTTTGAATTTTTAGGTTTCACTCTGTTTTCTGCTGTATAGATAGATGTGTTTGAAACTCTAAATCAAACACGGTTTGTGCTAGCTCTTTGAAACTTGACAAAATGAAGTAGTTGTTAGTTCTATCTCTATGGTTTATTTCCTCTTGAGGTACCCCATGCAGAGACTGGCGAAAAACACTTTCGTTTGAAAGGGGTTGCCAAGCTTCCAAAAAACTACTAGTTTGCTGAAATCTCAGCAAACATTTTTTCACCAAATCTTGATGATACTTGGTGGTAATGATCAGTTCACTAATCCCACTTGGCTGCCCAACTTTCACTCTTCTAGGTTCAAGCGTTCGTTTCCAGTAACAGTTTGAATTTTTAGGTTTCACTCTGTTTTCTGCTATATAGATAGATGTGTTTGAAACTCTAAATCAAACACGGTTTGTGCTAGCTCCGTGAAACTTGACAAAATGAAGTAGTTCTAAGTTCTATCTCTATGGTTTGTTTCCTCTTGAAGTACCCCATGCAGAGACTGGCGAAGAACACTTTCGTTTGAAAGGGGTTGCCAAGCTTCCAAAAAACTACTAGTTTGCTGAAATCTCAGCAAACATTTTTTCACCAAATCTTGATGATACTTGGTGGTAATGATCAGTTCACTAAGCCCACATGGCTGCCCAATTTTTACTCTTCTAGGTTCAAGCGTTCGTTTCCAGTAACACTTTGAAATTTTAGGTTTCACTCTGTTTTCTGCTATATAGATAGATGTCTTTGAAACTCTAAATCAAACACGGTTTGTGCTAGCTCCTTGAAACTTGACAAAATGAAGTAGTTGTTAGTTCTATCTCTATGGTTTTTTTCCTCTTGAAGTACCCCATGCAGAGACTGGCGAAGAAAACTTTCGTTTGAAAGGGGTTGCCAAGCTTCCAAAAACTACTAGTTTGCTGAAATCTCAGCAAACATTTTTTCACCAAATCTTGATGATACTTGGTGGTAATGATCAGTTCACTAATCCCACTTGGCTGCCCAACTTTCACTCTTCTAGGTTCAAGCGTTCGTTTCCAGTAACAGTTTGAATTTTTAGGTTTCACTCTGTTTTCTGCTATATAGAGAGATGTGTTTGAAACTCTAAATCAAACACGGTTTGTGCTAGCTCCGTGAAACTTTACAAAATGAAGTAGTTCTAAGTTCTACCTCTATGGTTTGTTTCCTCTTGAAGTACCCCATGCAGAGACTGGCGAAGAACACTTTCGTTTGAAAGGGGTTGCCAAGCTTCCAAAAAACTACTCGTTTGCTGAAATCTCAGCAAATATTTTTTCACCAAATCTTGATGTACTTGGTGGTAATTATCAGTTTACTAAGCCCACTTGGCTGCCCAATTTTCACTCTTATAGGTTCAAGCGTTCGTTTCCAGTAACACTTTGAATTTTTAGGTTTCACTCTGTTTTCTGCTATATAGATAGATGTGTTTGAAACATTAAATCAAACACGGTTTGTGCTAGCTCCTTGAAACTTGACCAAATGAAGTAGTTCTAAGTTCTATCTCTATGGTTTGTTTCCTCTTGAAGTACCCCATGCAGAGACTGGCGAAAAACACTTCCGTTTGAAAGGGGTTGCCAAGCTTCCAAAAAACTACTAGTTTGCTGAAATCTCAGCAAACATTTTTTCACCAAATCTTGATGATACTTGGTGGTAATGATCAGTTCACTAATCCCACTTGGCTGCCCAAATTTTTTTCTTCTAGGTTGAAGCTTTCGTTTCCAGTAACAGTTTGAATTTTTAGGTTTCACTGTGTTTTCTCCTACATAGATAGCTGTGTTTGGAATTCTAAATCAAACACGGTTTGTGCTAGCTCCTTGAAACTTGACCAAATGAAGTAGTTCTAAGTTCTATCTCTATGGTTTGTTTCCTCTTGAAGTACCCCATGCAGAGACTGGCGAAAAACACTTTCGTTTTAAAGGGGTTGCCAAGCTTCCAAAAAACTACTAGTTTGCTGAAATCTCAGCAAACATTTTTTCACCAAATCTTGATGATACTTGGTGGTAATGATCAGTTCACTAATCCCACT
>NW_027516829.1:22297-52747 GCF_048772815.1 Callospermophilus lateralis
TCAAGGAGCTAGCACAAACCCGTGTTTGATTTAATGTTTCAAACACATCTATCTATATAGCAGAAAACAGAGTGAAACCTAAAAATTCAAAGTGTTACTGGAAACGAACGCTTGAACTTAGAAGAGTGAAAATTGGGCAGCCAAGTGGGCTTAGTAAACTGATCATTACCACCAAGTACATCAAGATTTGGTGAAAAAATGTTTGCTGAGATTTCAGCAAACGAGTAGTTTTGGGAAGCTTGGCAACCCCTTTCAAACGAAAGTGTTCTTCGCCAGTCTCTGCATGGGGTACTTCAAGAGGAAACAAACCATAGAGATAGAACTTAGAACTACTTCATTTTGTCAAGTTTCACGGAGCTAGCACAAACCGGGTTTGATTTAGAGTTTCAAACACATCTCTCTATATAGCAGAAAACAGAGTGAAACCTAAAAATTCAAACTGTTACTGGAAACGAACGCTTGAACCTAGAAGAGTGAAAGTTGGGCAGCCAAGTGGGATTAGTGAACTGATCATTACCACCAAGTATCATCAAGATTTGGTGAAAAAATTTTTGCTGAGATTTCAGCAAACTAGTAGTTTTTTGGAAGCTTGGCAACCCCTTTCAAACGAAAGTGTTTTTCGCCAGTCTCTGCATGGGGTACTTCAAGAGGAAACAAACCATAGAGATAGAACTTAGAACTACTTCATTTGGTCAAGTTTCAAGGAGCTAGCACAAACCCGTGTTTGATTTAGAATTCCAAACACAGCTATCTATGTAGGAGAAAAACACAGTGAAACCTAAAAATTCAAACTGTTACTGGAAACGAAAGCTTCAACCTAGAAGAAAAAAATTTGGGCAGCCAAGTGGGATTAGTGAACTGATCATTACCACCAAGTATCATCAAGATTTGGTGAAAAAATGTTTGCTGAGATTTCAGCAAACTAGTAGTTTTTTGGAAGCTTGGCAACCCCTTTCAAACGGAAGTGTTTTTCGCCAATCTCTGCATGGGGTACTTCAAGAGGAAACAAACCATAGAGATAGAACTTAGAACTACTTCATTTGGTCAAGTTTCAAGGAGCTAGCACAAACCGTGTTTGATTTAATGTTTCAAACACATCTATCTATATAGCAGAAAACAGAGTGAAACCTAAAATTCAAAGTGTTACTGGAAACGAACGCTTGAACCTAGAAGAGTGAAAATTGGGCAGCCATGTGGGCTTAGTAAACTGATAATTACCACCAAGTACATCAAGATTTGGTGAAAAAATATTTGCTGAGATTTCAGCAAACGAGTAGTTTTTTGGAAGCTTGGCAACCCCTTTCAAACGAAAGTGTTCTTCGCCAGTCTCTGCATAGGGTACTTCAAGAGGAAACAAACCATAGAGATAGAACTTAGAACTACTTCATTTTGTAAAGTTTCACGGAGCTAGCACAAACCGTGTTTGATTTAGAGTTTCAAACACATCTCTCTATATAGCAGAAAACAGAGTGAAACCTAAAAATTCAAAGTGTTACTGGAAACGAACGCTTGAACCTAGAAGAGTGAAAGTTGGGCAGCCAAGTGGGATTAGTGAACTGATCATTACCACCAAGTATCATCAAGATTTGGTGAAAAAATGTTTGCTGAGATTTCAGCAAACTAGTAGTTTTTTGGAAGCTTGGCAACCCCTTTCAAACGAAAGTGTTTTTCGCCAGTCTCTGCATGGGGTACTTCAAGAGGAAAAAAACCATAGAGATAGAACTAACAACTACTTCATTTTGTCAAGTTTCAAGGAGCTAGCACAAACCGTGTTTGATTTAGAGTTTCAAAGACATCTATCTATATAGAAGAAAACAGAGTGAAACCTAAAATTTCAAAGTGTTACTGGAAACGAACGCTTGAACCTAGAAGAGTAAAAATTGGGCAGCCATGTGGGCTTAGTGAACTGATCATTACCACCAAGTATCATCAAGATTTGGTGAAAAAATGTTTGCTGAGATTTCAGCAAAATAGTAGTTTTTTGGAAGCTTGGCAACCCCTTTCAAACGAAAGTGTTCTTCGCCAGTCTCTGCATGGGGTACTTCAAGAGGAAACAAACCATAGAGATAGAACTTAGAACTACTTCATTTTGTCAAGTTTCACGGAGCTAGCACAAACCGTGTTTGATTTAGAGTTTCAAACACATCTATCTATATAGCAGAAAACAGAGTGAAACCTAAAAATTCAAACTGTTACTGGAAACGAACGCTTGAACCTAGAAGAGTGGAAAGTTGGGCAGCCAAGTGGGATTAGTGAACTGATCATTACCACCAAGTATCATCAAGATTTGGTGAAAAAATGTTTGCTGAGATTTCAGCAAACTAGTAGTTTTTTGGAAGCTTGGCAACCCCTTTCAAACGAAAGTGTTTTTCGCCAGTCTCTGCATGGGGTACCTCAAGAGGAAATAAACCATAGAGATAGAACTAACAACTACTTCATTTTGTCAAGTTTCAAAGAGCTAGCACAAACCGTGTTTGATTTAGAGTTTCAAACACATCTATCTATACAGCAGAAAACAGAGTGAAACCTAAAAATTCAAACTGTTACTGGAAACGAACGCTTGAACCTAGAAGAGTGAAAGTTGGGCAGCCAAGTGGGATTAGTGAACTGATCATTACCACCAAGTATCATCAAGATTTGGTGAAAAAATGTTTGCTGAGATTTCAGCAAACTAGTAGTTTTTTGGAAGCTGGGCAACCCCTTAAAACGAAAGTGTTTTTCGCCAGTCTCTGCATGGGGTACTTCAAGAGGAAACAAATCATAGAGATAGAACATAGGACTACTTCATTTGGTCCAGTTTCAAGGAGCTAGCAAAAACCGTGTTTGATTTAGAGTTTCAAACACATCTATCTATATAGCAGAAAACAGTGTGAAACCTAAAAATTCAAAGTGGTACTGGAAACGAACGCTTGAACCTAGACGAGTGAAAATTGGGCATCCAAGTGGGCTTAGTGAACTGATCATTACCACCAAGTATATCAAGTTTTGGTGAAAAAATGTTTGCTGAGATTTCAGCAAACTAGTAGTTTTTTGGAAGCTTGGCAACCCCTTTCAACGAAAGTGTTCTTCGCCAGTCTCTGCATGGGGTACTTCAAGAGGAAACAAACCATAGAGAGAGAACTTAGAACTACTTCATTTTGTCAAGTTTCACGGAGCTAGCACAAACCGTGTTTGATTTAGAGTTTCAAACACATCTATCTATATAGCAGAAAACAGAGTGAAACCTAAAAATTCAAACTGTTACTGGAAACGAACGCTTGAACCTAGAAGAGTGAAAGTTGGGCAGCCAAGTGGGATTAGTGAACTGATCATTACCACCAAGTATCATCAAGATTTGGTGAAAAAATGTTTGCTGAGATTTCAGCAAACTAGTAGTTTTTTGGAAGCATGGCAACCCCTTTCAAACGAAAGTGTTTTTCGCCAGTCTCTGCATGGGGTACCTCAAGAGGAAAAAAACCATAGAGATAAAACTAACAACTACTTCATTTTGTCAAGTTTCAAGGAGCTAGCACAAACCGTGTTTGATTTAGAGTTTCAAAGACATATATCTATATAGCAGAAAACAGAGTGAAACCTAAAATTTCAAAGTGTTACTGGAAACGAACGCTTGAACCTAGAAGAGTAAAATTTGGGCTGCCAAGTGGGCTTAGTGAACTGATCATTACCACCAAGTATCATCAAGATTTGGTGAAAAAATGTTTGCTGAGATTTCAGCAAACGAGTAGTTTTTTGGAAGCTTGGCAACCCCTTTAAAACGAAAGTGTTTTTCGCCAGTCTCTGCATGGGGTACTTCAAGAGGAAACAAACCATAGAGATAGAACTTAGAAGTACTTCATTTGGTCAAGTTTCAAGGAGCTAGCAAAAACCGTGTTTGATTTAGAATTCCAAACACAGCTATCTATGTAGGAGAAAACAGAGTGAAACCTAAAATTTCAAACTGTTACTGGAAACGAAAGCTTCAACCTACAAGAATAAAATTTGGGCAGCCAAGTGGGATTAGTGAACTGATCATTACCACCAAGTATCATCAAGATTTGGTGAAAAAATGTTTGCTGAGATTTCAGCAAACTAGTAGTTTTTTGGAAGCTTGGCAACCCCTTTCAAACGGAAGTGTTTTTCGCCAGTCTCTGCATGGGGTACTTCAAGAGGAAACAAACCATAGAGATAGAACTTAGAACTACTTCATTTAGTCAAGTTTCAAGGAGCTAGCACAAACCGTGTTTGATTTAGAGTTTCAAACACATCTACCTGTATTTCAGAAAACAGAGTGAAACCTAAAAATACAAAGTGTTACTGGAAACGAACGCTTGAACCTAGAAGAGTGAAAATTGGGCAGCCAAGTGGACTTAGTGAACTGATCATTACCACCAAGTATAATCAAGATTTGGTGAAAAAATGTTTGCTGAGATTTCAGCAAACGAGTAGTTTTTTGGAAGCTTGGCAACCCCTTTCAAACGAAAGTGTTCTTCGCCAGTCTCTGCATGGGGTACTTCAAGAGGAAACAAACCATAGAGATAGAACTTAGAACTACTTCATTTTGTCAAGTTTCACGGAGCCAGCACAAACCGTGTTTGATTTAGAGTTTCAAACACATCTATCTATATAACAGAAAACAGAGTGAAACCTAAAAATTCAAACTGTTACTGGAAACGAACGCTTGAACCTAGAATAGTGAAAGTTGGGCAGCCAATTGGGATTAGTGAACTGATCATTACCACCAAGTATCATCAAGATTTGGTGAAAAAATGTTTGCTGAGATTTCAGCAAACGAGTAGTTTTTTGGAAGCTTGGCAACCCCTTTCAAACGAAAGTGTTTTTCGCCAGTCTCTGCATGGGGTACGTCAAGAGGAAACAAACCATAGAGATAGAACTTAGAACTACTTCATTTTGTCAAGTTTCAAGGAGCTAGCACAAACCGTGTTTGATTTAGAGTTTCAAAGACATCTATCTATATAGCAGAAAACAGAGTGAAACCTAAAATTTCAAAGTGTTACTGGAAACGAACGCTTGAACCTAGAAGAGTAAAAATTGGGCTGCCAAGTGGGCTTAGTGAACTGATCATTACCACCAAGTATCATCAAGTTTTGGTGAAAAAATGTTTGCTGAGATTTCAGCAAACTAGTAGTTTTTTGGAAGCTTGGCAACCCCTTTAAAACGAAAGTGTTTTTCGCCAGTCTCTGCATGGGGTACTTCAAGAGGAAACAAACCATAGAGATAGAACTTAGAACTACTTCATTTGGTCAAGTTTCAAGGAGCTAGCACAAACCGTGTTTGATTTAGAATTCCAAACACAGCTATCTATGTAGGAGAAAACAGAGTGAAACCTAAAAATTCAAACTGTTACTGGAAACGAACGCTTGAACCTAGAAGAGTGAAAGTTGGGCAGCCAAGTGGGATTAGTGAACTGATCATTACCACCAAGTATCATCAAGATTTGGTGAAAAAATATTTGCTGAGATTTCAGCAAACTAGTAGTTTTTTGGAAGCTTGGCAACCCCTTTAAAACGAAAGTGTTTTTCGCCAGTCTCTGCATGGGGTACTTCAAGAGGAAACAAACCATAGAGATAGAACATAGGACTACTTCATTTGGTCCAGTTTCAAGGAGCTAGCAAAAACCGTGTTTGATTTAGAGTTTCAAACACATCTCTCTATATAGCAGAAAACAGAGTGAAACCTAAAAATTCAAAGTGTTACTGGAAACGAACGCTTGAACCTAGAAGAGTGAAAATTGGGCAGCCAAGTGGGCTTAGTGAACTGATCATTACCACCAAGTATAATCAAGTTTTGGTGAAAAAATGTTTGCTGAGATTTCAGCAAACTAGTAGTTTTTTGGAAGCTTGGCAACCCCTTTCAAATGAAAGTGTTCTTCGCCAGTCTCTGCATGGGGTACTTCAAGAGGAAACAAACCATAGAGATAGAACTTAGAACTACTTCATTTTGTCAAGTTTCACGGAGCTAGCACAAACCGTGTTTGATTTAGAATTCCAAACACAGCTATCTATGTAGGAGAAAACAGAGTGAAACCTAAAAATTCAAACTGTTACTGGAAACGAACGCTTGAACCTAGAAGAGTGAAAGTTGGGCAGCCAAGTGGGATTAGTGAACTGATCATTACCCCAAGTATCATCAAGATTTGGTGAAAAAATGTTTGCTGAGATTTCAGCAAACTAGTAGTTTTTTGGAAGCTTGGCAACCCCTTTCAAACGAAAGTGTTCTTCGCCAGTCTCTGCATGGGGTACTTCAAGAGGAAAAAAACCATAGAGATAGAACTAACAATTACTTCATTTTGTCAAGTTTCAAGGAGCTAGCAAAAACCGTGTTTGATTTAGAGTTTCAAAGACATCTATCTATATAGCAGAAAACAGAGTGAAACCTAAAATTTCAAACTGTTACTGGAAACGAATGCTTGAACCTAGAAGAGTGAAAGTTGGGCAGCCAAGTGGGATTAGTGAACTGATCATTACCACCAAGTATCATCAAGATTTGGTGAAAAAATGTTTGCTGAGATTTCAGCAAACGAGAAGTTTTTTGGAAGCTTGGCAACCCCTTTCAAATGAAAGTGTTCTTCGCCAGTCTCTGCATGGGGTACTTCAAGAGGAAACAAACCATAGATGTAGAACTTAGAACTACTTCATTTTGTCAAGTTTCACGGAGCTAGCACAAACCGTGTTTGATTTAGAGTTTCAAACACATCTATCTATATAGCAGAAAACAGAGTGAAACCTAAAATTTCAAAGTGTTACTGGAAACGAACGCTTGAACCTAGAAGAGTGAAAATTGGGCTGCCAAGTGGACTTAGTGAACTGATCATTACCACCAAGTATCATCAAGATTTGGTGAAAAAATGTTTGCTGAGATTTCAGCAAACAAGTAGTTTTTTGGAAGCTTGGCAACCCCTTTCAAACGAAAGTGTTCTTCGCCAGTCTCTGCATGGGGTACTTCAAGAGGAAACAAACCATAGAGATAGAACTTAGAACTACTTCATTTTGTCAAGTTTCACGGAGCTAGCACAAACCGTGTTTGATTTAGAATTCCAAACACAGCTATCTATGTAGGAGAAAACAGATTGAAACCTAAAAATTCAAACTGTTACTGGAAACGAACGCTTGAACCTAGAAGAGTGAAAGTTGGGCAGCCAAGTGGGATTAGTGAACTGATCATTACCCCAAGTATCATCAAGATTTGGTGAAAAAATGTTTGCTGAGATTTCAGCAAACTAGTAGTTTTTTGGAAGCTTGGCAACCCCTTTCAAACGAAAGTGTTCTTCGCCAGTCTCTGCATGGGGTACTTCAAGAGGAAAAAAACCATAGAGATAGAACTAACAATTACTTCATTTTGTCAAGTTTCAAGGAGCTAGCAAAAACCGTGTTTGATTTAGAGTTTCAAAGACATCTATCTATATAGCAGAAAACAGAGTGAAACCTAAAATTTCAAACTGTTACTGGAAACGAATGCTTGAACCTAGAAGAGTGAAAGTTGGGCAGCCAAGTGGGATTAGTGAACTGATCATTACCACCAAGTATCATCAAGATTTGGTGAAAAAATGTTTGCTGAGATTTCAGCAAACGAGAAGTTTTTTGGAAGCTTGGCAACCCCTTTCAAATGAAAGTGTTCTTCGCCAGTCTCTGCATGGGGTACTTCAAGAGGAAACAAACCATAGATGTAGAACTTAGAACTACTTCATTTTGTCAAGTTTCACGGAGCTAGCACAAACCGTGTTTGATTTAGAGTTTCAAACACATCTATCTATATAGCAGAAAACAGAGTGAAACCTAAAATTTCAAAGTGTTACTGGAAACGAACGCTTGAACCTAGAAGAGTGAAAATTGGGCTGCCAAGTGGACTTAGTGAACTGATCATTACCACCAAGTATCATCAAGATTTGGTGAAAAAATGTTTGCTGAGATTTCAGCAAACAAGTAGTTTTTTGGAAGCTTGGCAACCCCTTTCAAACGAAAGTGTTCTTCGCCAGTCTCTGCATGGGGTACTTCAAGAGGAAACAAACCATAGAGATAGAACTTAGAACTACTTCATTTTGTCAAGTTTCACGGAGCTAGCACAAACCGTGTTTGATTTAGAATTCCAAACACAGCTATCTATGTAGGAGAAAACAGATTGAAACCTAAAAATTCAAACTGTTACTGGAAACGAACGCTTGAACCTAGAAGAGTGAAAGTTGGGCAGCCAAGTGGGATTAGTGAACTGATCATTACCCCAAGTATCATCAAGATTTGGTGAAAAAATGTTTGCTGAGATTTCAGCAAACTAGTAGTTTTTTGGAAGCTTGGCAACCCCTTTCAAACGAAAGTGTTCTTCGCCAGTCTCTGCATGGGGTACTTCAAGAGGAAAAAAACCATAGAGATAGAACTAACAATTACTTCATTTTGTCAAGTTTCAAGGAGCTAGCAAAAACCGTGTTTGATTTAGAGTTTCAAAGACATCTATCTATATAGCAGAAAACAGAGTGAAACCTAAAATTTCAAACTGTTACTGGAAACGAATGCTTGAACCTAGAAGAGTGAAAGTTGGGCAGCCAAGTGGGATTAGTGAACTGATCATTACCACCAAGTATCATCAAGATTTGGTGAAAAAATGTTTGCTGAGATTTCAGCAAACGAGAAGTTTTTTGGAAGCTTGGCAACCCCTTTCAAATGAAAGTGTTCTTCGCCAGTCTCTGCATGGGGTACTTCAAGAGGAAACAAACCATAGATGTAGAACTTAGAACTACTTCATTTTGTCAAGTTTCACGGAGCTAGCACAAACCGTGTTTGATTTAGAGTTTCAAACACATCTATCTATATAGCAGAAAACAGAGTGAAACCTAAATTTCAAAGTGTTACTGGAAACGAACGCTTGAACCTAGAAGAGTGAAAATTGGGCTGCCAAGTGGACTTAGTGAACTGATCATTACCACCAAGTATCATCAAGATTTGGTGAAAAAATGTTTGCTGAGATTTCAGCAAACAAGTAGTTTTTTGGAAGCTTGGCAACCCCTTTCAAACGAAAGTGTTCTTCGCCAGTCTCTGCATGGGGTACTTCAAGAGGAAACAAACCATAGAGATAGAACTTAGAACTACTTCATTTTGTCAAGTTTCACGGAGCTAGCACAAACCGTGTTTGATTTAGAATTCCAAACACAGCTATCTATGTAGGAGAAAACAGAGTGAAACCTAAAAATTCAAACTGTTACTGGAAACGAACGCTTGAACCTAGAAAAGTGAAAGTTGGGCAGCCAAGTGGGATTAGTGAACTGATCATTACCCCAAGTATCATCAAGATTTGGTGAAAAAATGTTTGCTGAGATTTCAGCAAACTAGTAGTTTTTTGGAAGCTTGGCAACCCCTTTCAAACGAAAGTGTTTTTCGCCAGTCTCTGCATGGGGTACTTCAAGATTAAACAAACCATAGAGATAGAACTTACAACTACTTCATTTTGTCAAGTTTCAAGGAGCTAGCACAAACCGTGTTTGATTTAGAGTGTCAAAGACATCTATCTATATAGCAGAAAACAGAGTGAAACCTAAAATTTCAAAGTGTTACTGGAAACGAACGCTTGAACCTAGAAGAGTAAAAATTGGGCTGCCAAGTGGGCTTAGTGAACTGATCATTACCACCAAGTATCATCAAGTTTTGGTGAAAAAATGTTTGCTGAGATTTCAGCAAACTAGTAGTTTTTTGGAAGCTTGGCAACCCCTTTAAAACGAAAGTGTTTTTCGCCAGTCTCTGCATGGGGTACTTCAAGAGGAAACAAACCATAGAGATAGAACTTAGAACTACTTCATTTGGTCAAGTTTCAAGGAGCTAGCACAAACCGTGTTTGATTTAGAATTCCAAACACAGCTATCTATGTAGGAGAAAACAGAGTGAAACCTAAAAATTCAAACTGTTACTGGAAACGAACGGTTGAACCTAGAAGAGTGAAAGTTGGGCAGCCAAGGGGGATTAGTGAACTGATCATTACCACCAAGTATCATCAAGATTTGGTGAAAAAATATTTGCTGAGATTTCAGCAAACTACTAGTTTTTTGGAAGCTTGGCAACCCCTTTCAAACGGAAGTGTTTTTCGCCAGTCTCTGCATGGGGTACTTCAAGAGGAAACAAACCATAGAGATAGAACTTAGAACTACTTCATTTGGTCAAGTTTCAAGGAGCTAGCACAAACCGTGTTTGATTTAGAGTTTCAAACACATCTATCTATATAGCAGAAAACAGAGTGAAACCTAAAAATTCAAAGTGTTACTGGAAACGAACCCTTGAACCTAGAAGAGTGAAAATTGGGCAGCCAAGTGGGCTTAGTGAACTGATCATTACCACCAAGTATCATCAAGATTTGGTGAAAAAATGTTTGCTGAGATTTCAGCAAACTAGTAGTTTTTTGGAAGCTTGGCAACCCCTTTAAAACGAAAGTGTTTTTCGCCAGTCTCTGCATGGGGTACTTCAAGAGGAAACAAACCATAGAGATAGAACATAGGACTACTTCATTTGGTCCAGTTTCAAGGAGCTAGCAAAAACCGTGTTTGATTTAGAGTTTCAAACACATCTCTCTATATAGCAGAAAACAGAGTGAAACCTAAAAATTCAAAGTGTTACTGGAAACGAACGCTTGAACCTAGAAGAGTGAAAATTGGGCAGCCAAGTGGGCTTAGTGAACTGATCATTACCACCAAGTATCATCAAGTTTTGGTGAAAAAATGTTTGCTGAGATTTCAGCAAACTAGTAGTTTTTTGGAAGCTTGGCAACCCCTTTCAAATGAAAGTGTTCTTCGCCAGTCTCTGCATGGGGTACTTCAAGAGGAAACAAACCATAGAGATAGAACTTAGAACTACTTCATTTTGTCAAGTTTCACGGAGCTAGCACAAACCGTGTTTGATTTAGAATTCCAAACACAGCTATCTATGTAGGAGAAAACAGAGTGAAACCTAAAAATTCAAACTGTTACTGGAAACGAACGCTTGAACCTAGAAGAGTGAAAGTTGGGCAGCCAAGTGGGATTAGTGAACTGATCATTACCCCAAGTATCATCAAGATTTGGTGAAAAAATGTTTGCTGAGATTTCAGCAAACTAGTAGTTTTTTGGAAGCTTGGCAACCCCTTTCAAACGAAAGTGTTTTTCGCCAGTCTCTGCATGGGGTACTTCAAGATTAAACAAACCATAGAGATAGAACTTACAACTACTTCATTTTGTCAAGTTTCAAGGAGCTAGCACAAACCGTGTTTGATTTAGAGTTTCAAAGACATCTATCTATATAGCAGAAAACAGAGTGAAACCTAAAATTTCAAAGTGTTACTGAAAACGAACGCTTGAACCTAGAAGAGTGAAAATTGGGCAGCCAAGTGGGCTTAGTGAACTGATCATTAACACCAAGTATCATCAAGTTTTGGTGAAAAAATGTTTGCTGAGATTTCAGCAAACTAGTAGTTTTTTGGAAGCTTGGCAACCCCTTTAAAACGAAAGTGTTTTTCTCCAGTCTCTGCATGGGGTACTTCAAGAGGAAACAAACCATAGAGATAGAACCTAGAACTACTTCATTTTGTCAAGTTTCACAGAGCTAGCACAAACCGTGTTTGATTTAGAGTTTCGAGACATCTATCTATATAGCAGAAAACAGAGTGAAACCTAAAAATTCAAACTGTTACTGGAAACGAACGCTTGAACCTAGAAGAGTGAAAGTTGGGCAGCCAAGTGGGCTTAGTGAAGTGATCATTACCACCAAGTATCATCAAGATTTGGTGAAAAAATGTTTGCTGAGATTTCAGCAAACTAGTAGTTTTTTGGAAGCTTGGCAACCCCTTTCAAATGAAAGTGTTTTTCGCCAGTCTCTGCACGGGGTACTTCAAGAGGAAACAAACCATAGAGATAGAACTTAGAACTACTTCATTTGGTCAAGTTTCAAGGAGCTAGCACAAACCGTGTTTGAATTAGAATTCCAAACACAGCTATCTATGTAGGAGAAAACAGAGTGAAACCTAAAAATTCAAACTGTTACTGGAAACGAAAGCTTCAACCTAGAAGAATAAAATTTGGGCAGCCAAGTGGGATTAGTGAACTGATCATTACCACCAAGTATCATCAAGATTTGTGAAAAAATGTTTGCTGAGATTTCAGAAAACTAGTAGTTTTTTGGAAGCTTGGCAACCCCTTTCAAACGGAAGTGTTTTTCGCCAGTCTCTGCATGGGGTACTTCAAGAGGAAACAAACCATAGAGATAGAACTTAGAACTACTTCATTTGGTCAAGTTTCAAGGAGCTAGCACAAACCGTGTTTGATTTAGAGTTTCAAACGCATCTTTCTATATAGCAGAAAACAGAGTGAAACCTAAAAATTCAAACAGTCACTGGAAACGAAAGCTTCAACCTAGAAGAATAAAATTTGGGCAGCCAAGTGGGATTAGTGAACTGATCATTACCACCAAGTATCATCAAGATTTGGTGAAAAAATGTTTGCTGAGATTTCAGCAAACTAGTAGTTTTTTGGAAGCTTGGCAACCCCTTTCAAACGAAAGTGTTCTTCGCCAGTCTCTGCATGGGGTACTTCAAGAGGAAAAAAACCATAGAGATAGAACTAACAATTACTTCATTTTGTCAAGTTTCAAGGAGCTAGCAAAAACCGTGTTTGATTTAGAGTTTCAAAGACATCTATCTATATAGCAGAAAACAGAGTGAAACCTAAAAATTCAAACTGTTACTGGAAACGAACGCTTGAACCTAGAAGAGTGAAAGTTGGGCAGCCAAGTGGGATTAGTGAACTGATCATTACCACCAAGTATCATCAAGATTTGGTGAAAAAATGTTTGCTGAGATTTCAGCAAACTAGTAGTTTTTTGGAAGCTTGGCAACCCCTTTCAAACGAAAGTGTTTTTCGCCAGTCTCTGCATGGGGTACTTCAAGAGGAAACAAACCATAGAGATAGAACTTAGAACTACTTCATTTTGTCAAGTTTCAAGGAGCTAGCACAAACCGTGTTTGATTTAGAGTTTCAAACACATCTATCTATATAACAGAAAACAGAGTGAAACCTAAAAATTCAAAGTGTTACTGGAAACGAACGCTTGAACCTAGAAGAGTGAAAATTGGGCAGCCAAGTGGGCTTAGTGAACTGATCATTTCCACCAAGTATCATCAAGATTTGGTGAAAAAATGTTTGCTGAGATTTCAGCAAACGAGAAGTTTTTTGGAAGCTTGGCAACCCCTTTCAAATGAAAGTGTTCTTCGCCAGTCTCTGCATGGGGTACTTCAAGAGGAAACAAACCATAGATGTAGAACTTAGAACTACTTCATTTTGTCAAGTTTCACGGAGCTAGCACAAACCGTGTTTGATTTAGAGTTTCAAACACATCTATCTATATAGCAGAAAACAGAGTGAAACCTAAAATTTCAAAGTGTTACTGGAAACGAACGCTTGAACCTAGAAGAGTGAAAATTGGGCAGCCAAGTGGACTTAGTGAACTGATCATTACCACCAAGTATCATCAAGATTTGGTGAAAAAATGTTTGCTGAGATTTCAGCAAACAAGTAGTTTTTTGGAAGCTTGGCAACCCCTTTCAAACGAAAGTGTTCTTCGCCAGTCTCTGCATGGGGTACTTCAAGAGGAAACAAACCATAGAGATAGAACTTAGAACTACTTCATTTTGTCAAGTTTCACGGAGCTAGCACAAACCGTGTTTGATTTAGAATTCCAAACACAGCTATCTATGTAGGAGAAAACAGAGTGAAACCTAAAAATTCAAACTGTTACTGGAAACGAACGCTTGAACCTAGAAGAGTGAAAGTTGGGCAGCCAAGTGGGATTAGTGAACTGATCATTACCCCAAGTATCATCAAGATTTGGTGAAAAAATGTTTGCTGAGATTTCAGCAAACTAGTAGTTTTTTGGAAGCTTGGCAACCCCTTTCAAACGAAAGTGTTTTTCGCCAGTCTCTGCATGGGGTACTTCAAGATTAAACAAACCATAGAGATAGAACTTACAACTACTTCATTTTGTCAAGTTTCAAGGAGCTAGCACAAACCGTGTTTGATTTAGAGTTTCAAAGACATCTATCTATATAGCAGAAAACAGAGTGAAACCTAAAATTTCAAAGTGTTACTGGAAACGAACGCTTGAACCTAGAAGAGTGAAAATTGGGCAGCCAAGTGGGCTTAGTGAACTGATCATTACCACCAAGTATCATCAAGTTTTGGTGAAAAAATGTTTGCTGAGATTTCAGCAAACTAGTAGTTTTTTGGAAGCTTGGCAACCCCTTTAAAACGAAAGTGTTTTTCTCCAGTCTCTGCATGGGGTACTTCAAGAGGAAACAAACCATAGAGATAGAACTTAGAACTACTTCATTTTGTCAAGTTTCACAGAGCTAGCACAAACCGTGTTTGATTTAGAGTTTCGAGACATCTATCTATATAGCAGAAAACAGAGTGAAACCTAAAAATTCAAACTGTTACTGGAAACGAACGCTTGAACCTAGAAGAGTGAAAGTTGGGCAGCCAAGTGGGCTTAGTGAAGTGATCATTACCACCAAGTATCATCAAGATTTGGTGAAAAAATGTTTGCTGAGATTTCAGCAAACTAGTAGTTTTTTGGAAGCTTGGCAACCCCTTTCAAATGAAAGTGTTTTTCGCCAGTCTCTGCACGGGGTACTTCAAGAGGAAACAAACCATAGAGATAGAACTTAGAACTACTTCATTTGGTCAAGTTTCAAGGAGCTAGCACAAACCGTGTTTGAATTAGAATTCCAAACACAGCTATCTATGTAGGAGAAAACAGAGTGAAACCTAAAAATTCAAACTGTTACTGGAAACGAAAGCTTCAACCTAGAAGAATAAAATTTGGGCAGCCAAGTGGGATTAGTGAACTGATCATTACCACCAAGTATCATCAAGATTTGTGAAAAAATGTTTGCTGAGATTTCAGCAAACTAGTAGTTTTTTGGAAGCTTGGCAACCCCTTTCAAACGGAAGTGTTTTTCGCCAGTCTCTGCATGGGGTACTTCAAGAGGAAACAAACCATAGAGACAGAACTTAGAACTACTTCATTTGGTCAAGTTTCAAGGAGCTAGCACAAACCGTGTTTGATTTAGAGTTTCAAACGCATCTTTCTATATAGCAGAAAACAGAGTGAAACCTAAAAATTCAAACAGTCACTGGAAACGAAAGCTTCAACCTAGAAGAATAAAATTTGGGCAGCCAAGTGGGATTAGTGAACTGATCATTACCACCAAGTATCATCAAGATTTGGTGAAAAAATGTTTGCTGAGATTTCAGCAAACTAGTAGTTTTTTGGAAGCTTGGCAACCCCTTTCAAACGAAAGTGTTCTTCGCCAGTCTCTGCATGGGGTACTTCAAGAGGAAAAAAACCATAGAGATAGAACTAACAATTACTTCATTTTGTCAAGTTTCAAGGAGCTAGCAAAAACCGTGTTTGATTTAGAGTTTCAAAGACATCTATCTATATAGCAGAAAACAGAGTGAAACCTAAAAATTCAAACTGTTACTGGAAACGAACGCTTGAACCTAGAAGAGTGAAAGTTGGGCAGCCAAGTGGGATTAGTGAACTGATCATTACCACCAAGTATCATCAAGATTTGGTGAAAAAATGTTTGCTGAGATTTCAGCAAACTAGTAGTTTTTTGGAAGCTTGGCAACCCCTTTCAAACGAAAGTGTTTTTCGCCAGTCTCTGCATGGGGTACTTCAAGAGGAAACAAACCATAGAGATAGAACTTACAACTACTTCATTTTGTCAAGTTTCAAGGAGCTAGCACAAACCGTGTTTGATTTAGAGTTTCAAACACATCTATCTATATAACAGAAAACAGAGTGAAACCTAAAAATTCAAAGTGTTACTGGAAACGAACGCTTGAACCTAGAAGAGTGAAAATTGGGCAGCCAAGTGGGCTTAGTGAACTGATCATTTCCACCAAGTATCATCAAGATTTGGTGAAAAAATGTTTGCTGAGATTTCAGCAAACGAGAAGTTTTTTGGAAGCTTGGCAACCCCTTTCAAATGAAAGTGTTCTTCGCCAGTCTCTGCATGGGGTACTTCAAGAGGAAACAAACCATAGATGTAGAACTTAGAACTACTTCATTTTGTCAAGTTTCACGGAGCTAGCACAAACCGTGTTTGATTTAGAGTTTCAAACACATCTATCTATATAGCAGAAAACAGAGTGAAACCTAAAATTTCAAAGTGTTACTGGAAACGAACGCTTGAACCTAGAAGAGTGAAAATTGGGCAGCCAAGTGGGCTTAGTGAAGTGATCATTACCACCAAGTATCATCAAGATTTGGTGAAAAAATGTTTGCTGAGATTTCAGCAAACTAGTAGTTTTTTGGAAGCTTGGCAACCCCTTTCAAATGAAAGTGTTTTTCGCCAGTCTCTGCATGGGGTACTTCAAGAGGAAATAAACCATAGAGATAGAACTTAGAACTACTTCATTTGGTCAAGTTTCAAGGAGCTAGCACAAACCGTGTTTGAATTAGAATTCCAAACACAGCTATCTATGTAGGAGAAAACAGAGTGAAACCTAAAAATTCAAACTGTTACTGGAAATGAATGCTTCAACCTAGAAGAATAAAAATTGGGCAGCCAAGTGGGCTTAGTGAACTGATCATTACCACCAAGTATCATCAAGATTTGGTGAAAAAATGTTTGCTGAGATTTCAGCAAACTAGTAGTTTTTTGGAAGCTTGGCAACCCCTTTCAAACGAAAGTGTTTTTCGCCAGTCTCTGCATGGGGTACTTCAAGAGGAAACAAACCATAGAGATAGAGCTTAGAACTACTTCATTTGGTCAAGTTTCAAGGAGCTAGAACGAACCGTGTTTGATTTAGAATTCCAAACACAGCTATCTATGTAGGAGAAAACAGAGTGAAACCTAAAAATTCAAACTGTTACTGGAAACGAAAGCTTCAACCTAGAAGAATAAAATTTGGGCAGCCAAGTGGGATTAGTGAACTGATCATTACCACCAAGTATCATCAAGATTTGTGAAAAAATGTTTGCTGAGATTTCAGCAAACTAGTAGTTTTTTGGAAGCTTGGCAACCCCTTTCAAACGGAAGTGTTTTTCGCCAGTCTCTGCATGGGGTACTTCAAGAGGAAACAAACCATAGAAATAGAACTTAGAACTACTTCATTTGGTCAAGTTTCAAGGAGCTAGCACAAACCTAGTTTGATTTAGAGTTTCAAACACATCTATCTATATAGCAGAAAACAGAGTGAAACCTAAAATTTCAAACAGTCACTGCAAACAAAAGCTTCAACCTAGAAGAATAAAATTTGGGCAGCCAAGTGGGATTAGTGAACTGATCATTACCACCAAGTATCATCAAGATTTGGTGAAAAAAATGTTTGCTGATATTTCAGCAAACTAGTAGTTTTTTGGAAGCTTGGCAACCCCTTTCAAACGGAAGTGTTTTTCGAAAGTCTCTGCATGGGGTACTTCAAGAGGAAACAAACCATAGAGATAGAAATTAGAAGTACTTCATTTGGTCAAGTTTCAAGGAGCTAGCACAAACCGTGTTTGATTTAGAATTCCAAACACAGCTATCTATGTAGGAGAAAACAGAGTGAAACATAAAAATTCAAACTGTTACTGGAAACGAATGCTTCAACCTAGAAGAATAAAAATTGGGCAGCCAAGTGGGCTTAGTGAACTGATCATTACCACCAAGTATCATCAAGATTTGGGGAAAAAATGTTTGCTGAGATTTCAGCAAACTAGTAGTTTTTTGGAAGCTTGGCAACCCCTTTCAAATGAAAGTGTTTTTCGCCAGTCTCTGCATGGGGTACTTCAAGAGGAAACAAACCATAGAGATAGAACGTAGAAATACTTCATTTGGTCAAGTTTCAAGGAGCTAGCACAAACCGTGTTTGATTTAGAATTCCATACACAGCTATCTATGTAGGGGAGAACAGAGTGAAACCTAAAAATTCAAACTGTTACTGGAAACGAAAGCTTCAACCTAGAAGAATAAAATTTGGGCAGCCAAGTGGGATTAGTGAACTGATCATTACCACCAAGTATCATCAAGATTTGGTGAAAAAATGTTTGCTGAGATTTCAGCAAACTAGTAGTTTTTTGGAAGCTTGGCAACCCCTTTCAAACGGAAGTGTTTTTCGCCAGTCTCTGCATGGGGTACTTCAAGAGGAAACAAACCATAGAGATAGAACTTAGAACTACTTCATTTGGTCAAGTTTCAAGGAGCTAGCACAAACCGTGTTTGATTTAGAGTTTCAAACACATCTATCTATATAGCAGAAAACAGAGTGAAACCTAAAAATTCAAACAGTCACTGGAAACAAAAGCTTCAACCTAGAAGAATATAATTTGGGCAGCCAAGTGGGATTAGTGAACTGATCATTACCACCAAGTATCATCAAGATTTGGTGAAAAAATGTTTGCTGAGATTTCAGCAAACTAGTAGTTTTTTGGAAGCTTGGCAACCCCTTTCAAACGAAAGTGTTTTTCGCCAGTCTCTGCATGGGGTACTTCAAGAGGAAAAAAACCATAGAGATAGAACTTAGAACTACTTCATTTGCTCAAGTTTCAAGGAGCTAGCACAAACCGTGTTTAATTTTGAGTTTCAAACACATCTATCTATAAAACAGAAAACAGAGTGAAACCTAAAAATTCAAAGTGTTACTGGAAACGAACGCTTGAACCTAGAAGAGTGAAAGTTGGGCAGCCAAGTGGGATTAGTGAAATGATCATTACCACCAAGTATCATCAAGATTTGGTGAAAAAATATTTGCTGAGATTTCAGCAAACGAGAAGTTTTTTGGAAGCTTGGCAAACCCTTTCAAACGAAAGTGTTCTTCGCCAGGCTCTGCATGGGGTACTTCAAGAGGAAACAAACCATAGAGATAGAACTTAGAACTACTTTATTTGGTCAAGTTTCAAGGAGCTAGCACAAACCGTGTTTGATTTAGAATTCCAAACACAGCTATCTATGTAGGAGAAAACAGAGTGAAACCTAAAAATTCAAACTGTTACTGGAAACGAAAGCTTCAACCTAGAAGAATAAAATTTGGGCAGCCAAGTGGGATTAGTGAACTGATCATTGCCACCAAGTATCATCAAGATTTGGTGAAAAAATGTTTGCTGAGATTTCAGCAAACTAGTAGTTTTTTGGAAGCTTGGCAACCCCTTTCAAACGGAAGTGTTTTTCGCCAGTCTCTGCATGGGGTACTTCAAGAGGAAACAAACCATAGAGATAGAACTTAGAACTACTTCATTCGGTCAAGTTTCAAGGAGCTAGCACAAACCGTGTTTGATTTAGAGTTTCAAACACATCTATCTATATAGCAGAAAACAGAGTGAAACCTAAAAATTCAAACAGTCACTGGAAACGAAAGCTTCAACCTAGAAGAATAAAATTTGGGCAGCCAAGTGGGATTAGTGAACTGATCATTACCACCAAGTATCATCAAGATTTGGTGAAAAAATGTTTGCTGAGATTTCAGCAAACTAGTAGTTTTTTGGAAGCTTGGCAACCCCTTTCAAACGAAAGTGTTTTTCGCCAGTCTCTGCATGGGGTACTTCAAGAGGAAAAAAACCATAGAGGTAGAAGTAAAAACTACTTCATTTTGTCAAGTTTCAAGGAGCTAGCAAAAACCGTGTTTGATTTAGAGTTTCAAAGACATCTATCTATATAGCAGAAAACAGAGTGAAACCTAAAATTTCAAAGTGTTACTGGAAACGAACGCTTGAACCTAGAAGAGTAAAAATTGGGCATCCAAGTGGGATTAGTGAACTGATCATTACCACCAAGTATCATCAAGATTTGGTGAAAAAATGTTTGCTGAGATTTCAGCAAACTAGTAGTTTTTTGGAAGCTTGGCAACCCCTTTCAAACGGAAGTGTTTTTCGCCAGTCTCTGCATGGGGTACTTCAAGAGGAAACAAACCATAGAGATAGAACTTAGAACTACTTCATTTGCTCAAGTTTCAAGGAGCTAGCACAAACCGTGTTTGATTTAGAGTTTCAAACACATCTATCTATATAGCAGAAAACAGAGTGAAACCTAAAAATTCAAAGAGTTACTGGAAACGAACGCTTGAACCTAGAAGAGTGAAAATTGGGCAGCAAAGTGGGCTTAGTGAACTGATCATTACCACCAAGTATCATCAAGATTTGGTGAAAAAATGTTTGCTGAGATTTCAGCAAACTAGTAGTTTTTTGGAAGCTTGGCAACCCCTTTCAAACGGAAGTGTTTTTCGCCAGTCTCTGCATGGGGTACTTCAAGAGGAAACAAACCATAGAGATAGAACTTAGAACTACTTCATTTTGTCAAGTTTCAAGGAGCTAGCACAAACCGTGTTTGATTTAGAGTTTCAAACACATCTATCTATATAACAGAAAACAGAGTGAAACCTAAAAATTCAAAGTGTTACTGGAAACGAACGCTTGAACCAAGAAGAGTGAAAGTTGGGCAGCCAAGTGGGATTAGTGAACTGATCATTACCACCAAGTATCCTCAAGATTTGGTGAAAAAATGTTTGCTGAGATTTCAGCAAACTAGTAGTTTTTTGGAAGCTTGGCAACCCCTTTCAAACGAAAGTGTTCTTCGCCAGTCTCTGCATGGGGTACTTCAAGAGGAAACAAACCATAGAGATAGAACTTAGAACTACTTCATTTTGTCAAGTTTCACGGGGCTAGCACAAACCGTGTTTGATTTAGAGTTTCAAGCACATCTATCTATATAACAGAAAACAGAGTAAAACCTAAAAATTCAAACTGTTACTGGAAACGAAAGCTTCATCTAGAAGAATAAAATTTGGGCAGCCAAGTGGGATTAGTGAACTGATCATTGCCACCAAGTATCATCAAGATTTGGTGAAAAAATGTTTGCTGAGATTTCAGCAAACTAGTAGTTTTTTGGAAGCTTGGCAACCCCTTTCAAACGGAAGTGTTTTTCGCCAGTCTCTGCATGGGGTACTTCAAGAGGAAACAAACCATAGAGATAGAACTTAGAACTACTTCATTTGGTCAAGTTTCAAGGAGCTAGCACAAACCGTGTTTGATTTAGAGTTTCAAACACATCTATCTATATAGCAGAAAACAGAGTAAAACCTAAAAATTCAAACAGTCACTGGAAACGAAAGCTTCAACCTAGAAGAATAAAATTTGGGCAGCCAAGTGGGATTAGTGAACTGATCATTACCACCAAGTATCATCAAGATTTGGTGAAAAAATGTTTGCTGAGATTTCAGCAAACTAGTAGTTTTTTGGAAGCTTGGCAACCCCTTTCAAACGAAAGTGTTTTTCGCCAGTCTCTGCATGGGGTACTTCAAGAGGAAAAAAACCATAGAGATAGAACTAACAACTACTTCATTTTGTCAAGTTTCAAGGAGCTAGCAAAAACCGTGTTTGATTTAGAGTTTCAAAGACATCTATCTATATAGCAGAAAACAGAGTGAAACCTAAAATTTCAAAGTGTTACTCGAAACGAACGCTTGAACCTAGAAGAGTAAAAATTGGGCAGCCAAGTGGGCTTAGTGAACTGATCATTACCACCAAGTATCATCAAGATTTGGTGAAAAAATGTTTGCTGAGATTTCAGCAAACTAGTAGTTTTTTGGAAGCTTGGGAACCCCTTTCAAACGAAAGTGTTTTTCGCCAGTCTCTGCATGGGGTACTTCAAGAGGAAACAAACCATAGAGATAGAACTTAGAACTATTTCATTTGGTCAAGTTTCAAGGAGCTAGCACAAACCGTGTTTGATTTAGAATTCCAAACACAGCTATCTATGTAGGAGAAAACAGAGTGAAACCTAAAAATTCAAACTGTTACTGGAAACGAATGCTTCAACCTAGAAGAATAAAAATTGGGCAGCCAAGTGGGATTAGTGAACTGATCATTACCACCAAGTATCATCAAGATTTGGTGAAAAAATGTTTGCTGAGATTTCAGCAAACTAGTAGATTTTGGAAGCTTGGCAACCCCTTTCAAACGAAAGTGTTTTTCGCCAGTCTCTGCATGGGGTACTTCCAGAGGAAACAAACCATAGAGATAGAACTTACAACTACTTCATTTTGTCAAGTTTCAAGGAGCTAGCACAAACCGTGTTTGATTTAGAGTTTCAAAGACATCTATCTATATAGCAGAAAACAGAGTGTAACCTAAAATTTCAAAGTGTTACTGGAAACGAACGCTTGAACCTAGAAGAGTGAAGATTGGGCAGCGAAGTGGGCTTAGTGAACTGATCATTACCACCGAGTATCATCAAGTTTTGGTGAAAAAATGTTTGCTGAGATTTCAGCAAACTAGTAGTTTTTTGGAAGCTTGGCAACCCCTTTCAAACGGAAGTGTTTTTCGCCAGTCTCTGCATGGGGTACTTCAAGAGGAAACAAACCATAGAGATAGAACTTAGAACTACTTCATTTGCTCAAGTTTCAAGGAGCTAGCACAAACCGTGTTTGATTTAGAGTTTCAAACACATCTATCTATATAGCAGAAAACAGAGTGAAACCTAAAAATTCAAACAGTCACTGGAAACGAAAGCTTCAACCTAGAAGAATAAAAATTGGGCAGCCAAGTGGGCTTAGTGAACTGATCATTACCACCAAGTATCATCAAGATTTGGTGAAAAAATGTTTGCTGAGATTTCAGCAAACTAGTAGTTTTTTGGAAGCTTGGCAACCCCTTTCAAATGAAAGTGTTTTTCGCCAGTCTCTGCATGGGGTACTTCAAGAGGAAACAAACCATAGAGATAGAACTTAGAAGTACTTCATTTGGTCAAGTTTGAAGGAGCTAGCACAAACCGTGTTTGATTTAGAATTCCAAACACAGCTATCTATGTAGGAGAAAACAGAGTGAAACCTAAAAATTCAAAGAGTTACTGTAAACGAACTCTTGAACCTAGAAGAGTGAAAATTGGGCAGCCACGTGGGCTTAGTGAACTGATCATTACCACCAAGTATCATCAAGATTTGGTGAAAAAATGTTTGCTGAGATTTCAGCAAACTAGTAGTTTTTTGGAAGCTTGGCAACCCCTTTCAAACGAAAGTGTTTTTCGCCAGTCTCTGCATGGGGTACTTCAAGAGGAAACAAACCATAGAGATAGAACTTAGAACTACTTCATTTGGTCAAGTTTCAAGGAGCTAGCACAAACCGTGTTTGATTTAGAATTCCAAACACAGCTATCTATGTAGGAGAAAACAGAGTGAAACCTAAAAATTCAAACTGTTACTGGAAACGAAACCTTCAACCTAGAAGAATAAAATTTGGGCAGCCAAGTGGGATTAGTGAACTGATCATTGCCACCAAGTATCATCAAGATTTGGTGAAAAAATGTTTGCTGAGATTTCAGCAAACTAGTAGTTTTTTGGAAGCTTGGCAACCCCTTTCAAACGGAAGTGTTTTTCGCCAGTCTCTGCATGGGGTACTTCAAGAGGAAACAAACCATAGAGATAGAACTTAGAACTACTTCATTTGGTCAAGTTTCAAGGAGCTAGCACAAACCGTGTTTGATTTAGAGTTTCAAACACATCTATCTATATAGCAGAAAACAGAGTGAAACCTAAAAATTCAAACAGTCACTGGAAACGAAAGCTTCAACCTAGAAGAATAAAATTTGGGCAGCCAAGTGGGATTAGTGAACTGATCATTACCACCAAGTATCATCAAGATTTGGTGAAAAAATGTTTGCTGAGATTTCAGCAAACTAGTAGTTTTTTGGAAGCTTGGCAACCCCTTTCAAACGAAAGTGTTTTTCGCCAGTCTCTGCATGGGGTACTTCAAGAGGAAAAAAACCATAGAGATAGAACTAACAACTACTTCATTTTGTCAAGTTTCAAGGAGCTAGCAAAAACCGTGTTTGATTTAGAGTTTCAAAGACATCTATCTATATAGCAGAAAACAGAGTGAAACCTAAAATTTCAAAGTGTTACTCGAAACGAACGCTTGAACCTAGAAGAGTAAAAATTGGGCAGCCAAGTGGGCTTAGTGAACTGATCATTACCACCAAGTATCATCAAGATTTGGTGAAAAAATGTTTGCTGAGATTTCAGCAAACTAGTAGTTTTTTGGAAGCTTGGCAACCCCTTTCAAACGAAAGTGTTTTTCGCCAGTCTCTGCATGGGGTACTTCAAGAGGAAACAAACCATAGAGATAGAACTTAGAACTATTCATTTGGTCAAGTTTCAAGGAGCTAGCACAAACCGTGTTTGATTTAGAATTCCAAACACAGCTATCTATGTAGGAGAAAACAGAGTGAAACCTAAAAATTCAAACTGTTACTGGAAACGAAAGCTTCAACCTAGAAGAATAAAATTTGGGCAACCAAGTGGGATTAGTGAACTGATCATTGCCACCAAGTATCATCAAGATTTGGTGAAAAAATGTTTGCTGAGATTTCAGCAAACTAGTAGTTTTTTGGAAGCTTGGCAACCCCTTTCAAACGGAAGTGTTTTTCGCCAGTCTCTGCATGGGGTACTTCAAGAGGAAACAAACCATAGAGATAGAACTTAGAACTACTTCATTTGGTCAAGTTTCAAGGAGCTAGCACAAACCGTGTTTGATTTAGAGTTTCAAACACATCTATCTATATAGCAGAAAACAGAGTGAAACCTAAAAATTCAAACAGTCACTGGAAACGAAAGCTTCAACCTAGAAGAATAAAATTTGGGCAGCCAAGTGGGATTAGTGAACTGATCATTACCACCAAGTATCATCAAGATTTGGTGAAAAAATGTTTGCTGAGATTTCAGCAAACTAGTAGTTTTTTGGAAGCTTGGCAACCCCTTTCAAACGAAAGTGTTTTTCGCCAGTCTCTGCATGGGGTACTTCAAGAGGAAAAAAACCATAGAGATAGAACTAACAACTACTTCATTTTGTCAAGTTTCAAGGAGCTAGCAAAAACCGTGTTTGATTTAGAGTTTCAAAGACATCTATCTATATAGCAGAAAACAGAGTGAAACCTAAAATTTCAAAGTGTTACTCGAAACGAACGCTTGAACCTAGAAGAGTAAAAATTGGGCAGCCAAGTGGGATTAGTGAACTGATCATTACCACCAAGTATCATCAAGATTTGGTGAAAAAATGTTTGCTGAGATTTCAGCAAACTAGTAGTTTTTTGGAAGCTTGGCAACCCCTTTCAAACGGAAGTGTTTTTCGCCAGTCTCTGCATGGGGTGCTTCAAGAGGAAACAAACCATAGAGATAGAACTTAGAACTACTTCATTTGCTCAAGGTTCAAGGAGCTAGCACAAACCGTGTTTGATTTAGAGTTTCAAACACATCTATCTATATAGCAGAAAACAGAGTGAAAACTAAAAATTCAAAGAGTTACTGTAAACGAACTCTTGAACCTAGAAGAGTAAAAATTGGGCAGCCACGTGGGCTTAGTGAACTGATCATTACCACCAAGTATCATCAAGATTTGGTGAAAAAATGTTTGCTGAGATTTCAGCAAACTAGTAGTTTTTTGGAAGCTTGGCAACCCCTTTCAAACGAAAGTGTTTTTCGCCAGTCTCTGCATGGGGTACTTCAAGAGGAAACAAACCATAGAGATAGAACTTAGAACTACTTCATTTGGTCAAGTTTCAAGGAGCTAGCACAAACCGTGTTTGATTTAGAATTCCAAACACAGCTATCTATGTAGGAGAAAACAGAGTGAAACCTAAAAATTCAAACTGTTACTGGAAACGAAACCTTCAACCTAGAAGAATAAAATTTGGGCAGCCAAGTGGGATTAGTGAACTGATCATTGCCACCAAGTATCATCAAGATTTGGTGAAAAAATGTTTGCTGAGATTTCAGCAAACTAGTAGTTTTTTGGAAGCTTGGCAACCCCTTTCAAACGGAAGTGTTTTTCGCCAGTCTCTGCATGGGGTACTTCAAGAGGAAACAAACCATAGAGATAGAACTTAGAACTACTTCATTTGGTCAAGTTTCAAGGAGCTAGCACAAACCGTGTTTGATTTAGAGTTTCAAACACATCTATCTATATAGCAGAAAACAGAGTGAAACCTAAAAATTCAAACAGTCACTGGAAACGAAAGCTTCAACCTAGAAGAATAAAATTTGGGGCAGCCAAGTGGGATTAGTGAACTGATCATTACCACCAAGTATCATCAAGATTTGGTGAAAAAATGTTTGCTGAGATTTCAGCAAACTAGTAGTTTTTTGGAAGCTTGGCAACCCCTTTCAAACGAAAGTGTTTTTCGCCAGTCTCTGCATGGGGTACTTCAAGAGGAAAAAAACCATAGAGATAGAACTAACAACTACTTCATTTTGTCAAGTTTCAAGGAGCTAGCAAAAACCGTGTTTGATTTAGAGTTTCAAAGACATCTATCTATATAGCAGAAAACAGAGTGAAACCTAAAATTTCAAAGTGTTACTCGAAACGAACGCTTGAACCTAGAAGAGTAAAAATTGGGCAGCCAAGTGGCCTTAGTGAACTGATCATTACCACCAAGTATCATCAAGATTTGGTGAAAAAATGTTTGCTGAGATTTCAGCAAACTAGTAGTTTTTTGGAAGCTTGGCAACCCCTTTCAAACGAAAGTGTTTTTCGCCAGTCTCTGCATGGGGTACTTCAAGAGGAAACAAACCATAGAGATAGAACTTAGAACTATTCATTTGGTCAAGTTTCAAGGAGCTAGCACAAACCGTGTTTGATTTAGAATTCCAAACACAGCTATCTATGTAGGAGAAAACAGAGTGAAACCTAAAAATTCAAACTGTTACTGGAAACGAAAGCTTCAACCTAGAAGAATAAAATTTGGGCAACCAAGTGGGATTAGTGAACTGATCATTGCCACCAAGTATCATCAAGATTTGGTGAAAAAATGTTTGCTGAGATTTCAGCAAACTAGTAGTTTTTTGGAAGCTTGGCAACCCCTTTCAAACGGAAGTGTTTTTCGCCAGTCTCTGCATGGGGTACTTCAAGAGGAAACAAACCATAGAGATAGAACTTAGAACTACTTCATTTGGTCAAGTTTCAAGGAGCTAGCACAAACCGTGTTTGATTTAGAGTTTCAAACACATCTATCTATATAGCAGAAAACAGAGTGAAACCTAAAAATTCAAACAGTCACTGGAAACGAAAGCTTCAACCTAGAAGAATAAAATTTGGGCAGCCAAGTGGGATTAGTGAACTGATCATTACCACCAAGTATCATCAAGATTTGGTGAAAAAATGTTTGCTGAGATTTCAGCAAACTAGTAGTTTTTTGGAAGCTTGGCAACCCCTTTCAAACGAAAGTGTTTTTCGCCAGTCTCTGCATGGGGTACTTCAAGAGGAAAAAACCATAGAGATAGAACTAACAACTACTTCATTTTGTCAAGTTTCAAGGAGCTAGCAAAAACCGTGTTTGATTTAGAGTTTCAAAGACATCTATCTATATAGCAGAAAACAGAGTGAAACCTAAAATTTCAAAGTGTTACTCGAAACGAACGCTTGAACCTAGAAGAGTAAAAATTGGGCAGCCAAGTGGGATTAGTGAACTGATCATTACCACCAAGTATCATCAAGATTTGGTGAAAAAATGTTTGCTGAGATTTCAGCAAACTAGTAGTTTTTTGGAAGCTTGGCAACCCCTTTCAAACGGAAGTGTTTTTCGCCAGTCTCTGCATGGGGTGCTTCAAGAGGAAACAAACCATAGAGATAGAACTTAGAACTACTTCATTTGCTCAAGGTTCAAGGAGCTAGCACAAACCGTGTTTGATTTAGAGTTTCAAACACATCTATCTATATAGCAGAAAACAGAGTGAAAACTAAAAATTCAAAGAGTTACTGTAAACGAACTCTTGAACCTAGAAGAGTGAAAATTGGGCAGCCACGTGGGCTTAGTGAACTGATCATTACCACCAAGTATCATCAAGATTTGGTGAAAAAATGTTTGCTGAGATTTCAGCAAACTAGTAGTTTTTTGGAAGCTTGGCAACCCCTTTCAAACGAAAGTGTTTTCGCCAGTCTCTGCATGGGGTACTTCAAGAGGAAACAAACCATAGAGATAGAACTTAGAACTACTTCATTTGCTCAAGGTTCAAGGAGCTAGCACAAACCGTGTTTGATTTAGAGTTTCAAACACATCTATCTATATAGCAGAAAACAGAGTGAAAACTAAAAATTCAAAGAGTTACTGTAAACGAACTCTTGAACCTAGAAGAGTGAAAATTGGGCAGCCACGTGGGCTTAGTGAACTGATCATTACCACCAAGTATCATCAAGATTTGGTGAAAAAATGTTTGCTGAGATTTCAGCAAACTAGTAGTTTTTTGGAAGCTTGGCAACCCCTTTTCAAACGAAAGTGTTTTCGCCAGTCTCTGCATGGGGTACTTCAAGAGGAAACAAACCATAGAGATAGAACTTAGAACTACTTCATTTTGTCAAGTTTCAAGGAGCTAGCACAAACAGTGTTTGATTTAGAGTTTCAAACACATCTATCTATATAACAGAAAACAGAGTGAAACCTAAAAATTCAAAGTGTTACTGGAAACGAACGCTTGAACCTAGAAGAGTGAAAGTTGGGCAGCCAAGTGGGATTAGTGAACTGATCATTACCACCAAGTATCATCAAGATTTGGTGAAAAATGTTTGCTGAGATTTCAGCAAACTAGTAGTTTTTTGGAAGCTTGGCAACCCCTTTCAACGAAAAGTGTTCTTCGCCAGTCTCTGCATGGGGTACTTCAAGAGGAAACAAACCATAGAGATAGAACTTAGAACTACTTCATTTTGTCAAGTTTCACGGAGCTAGCACAAACCGTGTTTGATTTAGAGTTTCAAGCATATCTATCTATATAACAGAAAACAGAGTGAAACCTAATAATTCAAACTGTTACTGGAAACTAACGCTTGAACCTAGAAGAGTGAAAGTTGGGCAGCCAAGTGGGATTAGTGAACTGATCATTACCACCAAGTATCATCAAGATTTGGTGAAAAAATGTTTGCTGAGATTTTAGCAAACTAGTAGTTTTTTGGAGCTTGGCAACCCCTTTCAAACGAAAGTCTTTTTCGCCATTCTCTGCATGGGGTACTTCAAGAGGAAACAAACCATAGAGATAGAACTTAGAACTACTTCATTTGGTCAAGTTTTCAAGGAGCTAGCACAAACCGTGTTTGATTTAGAATTCCAAACACAGCTATCTATGTAGGAGAAAACAGAGTGAAACCTAAAAATTCAAACTGCTACTGGAAACGAACGCTTGAACCTAGAAAAGTGAAAGTTGGGCAGCCAAGTGGGCTTAGTGAACTGATCATTACCACCAAGTATCATCAAGATTTGGTGAAAAAATGTTTGCTGAGATTTTAGCAAACTAGTAGTTTTTTGGAGCTTGGCAACCCTTTCAAACGAAAGTGTTTTTCGCCAGTCTCTGCGTGGGGTACTTCAAGAGGAAACAAACCATAGAGATAGAACTTAGAACTACTTCATTGGCTCAAGTTTCAAGGAGCTAGCACAAACCGTGTTTGATTTAGAGATTCAAACACATCTATCTATATAGCAGAAAACAGAGTGAAACCTAAAAATTCAAACAGTCACTGGAAACGAAAGCTTCAACCTAGAAGAATAAAAATTGGGCAGCCAAGTGGGCTTAGTGAACTGATCATTACCACCAAGTATCATCAAGATTTGGTGAAAAAATGTTTGCTGATATTTCAGCAAACTAGTAGTTTTTTGGAAGCTTGGCAACCCCTTTCAAATAAAAGTGTTTTTCGCCAGTCTCTGCATGGGGTACTTCAAGAGGAAACAAACCATAGAGATAGAACTTAGAAGTACTTCATTTGGTCAAGTTTGAAGGAGCTAGCACAAAACCGTGTTTGATTTAGAATTCCAAACACAGCTATCTATGTAGGAGAAAACAGAGTGAAACCTAAAAATTCAAACTGTTACTGGAAACGAATGCTTCAACCTAGAAGAATAAAAATTGGGCAGCCAAGTGGGCTTAGTGAACTGATCATTACCACCAAGTATCATCAAGATTTGGTGAAAAAATGTTTGCTGAGATTTTAGCAAACTAGTAGTTTTTTGGAAGCTTGGCAACCCCTTTCAAACGAAAAGTGTTTTTCGCCAGTCTCTGCATGGGGTACTTCAAGAGGAAACAAACCATAGAGATAGAACATAGAACTACTTCATTTGGTCAAGTTTCAAGGAGCTAGCACAAACCGTGTTTGATTTAGAATTCCAAACACAGCTATCTATGTAGGAGAAAACAGAGTGAAACCTAAAAATTCAAACTGTTACTGGAACGAAAGCTTCAACCTAGAAGAATAAAATTTGGGCAGCCAAGTGGGATTAGTGAACTGATCATTTGCCACCAAGTATCATCAAGATTTGGTGAAAAAATGTTTGCTGAGATTTCAGCAAACTAGTAGTTTTTGGAAGCTTGGCAACCCCTTTCAAACGGAAGTGTTTTTCGCCAGTCTCTGCATGGGGTACTTCAAGAGGAAACAAACCATAGAGATAGAACTAGAAACTACTTCATTTGGTCAAGTTTCAAGGAGCTAGCACAAACCG
>NW_027516830.1:0-52525 GCF_048772815.1 Callospermophilus lateralis
TGTTCTTCTAGGTTGAAGCGTTCGTCTACAGTAGCAGTTATATATTTAGGTTTCACTCTGTTCTCTTCTATACAGATACATGAAATTGGAACACTAAATCCAACATGGTTCTTAGTAGCTCTTTGAAACTTGACAAAATAAAGGAGTTCTCAGTTTTGTCTCTATGGTTTGTTTACTCTTCAAGTAGCCCTAGGCACAGACTGTGGAAAAGCAATTTCATTGAAAGGGGTTGAAAAGCTTCCATGAAATTATGAGTTTCCGAAATACAAGCAAATATATTTCCACCCAATCTGGATGATACGTGGTGTTAATGACAGGTACACAAATCCCACTTGGCTCACCAATTTTGTTCTTCTAGGTTGAAGCGTTCGTCTACAGTAGCAGTTTTTATATTTAAGTTTCACTCTGTTCTCTCCTATATAGATAGATGAATTAGGAACACTAAATCCAATATGGCTTGTAGTAGCTCTTTGAAACTTCACAAAATAAAGTAGTTCTCAGTTTTGTCTCTATGGTTTGTTTCCTCTTCAAGTAGCCCAAGGCACAGACTGTGGAAAACCGCTTTCATTAGAGGGGATGCCAAGCTTCTAAGAAATAACGAGTTTCTGAAATACCAGCAAATATTTTTCCCCCAATCTTTATGATACGTGGTGGTAATGATCAGTAAATAAATCCCACTTGGATCACCAAATTTTGTTCTTGTAGGTTGAAGCGTTCGTTTACAGTAGCAGTTTTTATTTTTTTAGGTTTCACTCTGTTCTCTCCTATATAGATAGATGAATTTGGAACTCTAAATCCAACATGGTTTGCAGTAGCTCTTTGAAACGTGACAAAATAAAGGAGTTCTCAGTTTTGTCTCTATGGTTGTTTCCTCTTCAAGTAGCCTAAGGCACAGACTCTGGCAAAGCACTTTCATTGAGAGGTTTGCCAAGCTTCTAAGAAATAACGAGTTTTCGAAATACCAGCAAATATTTTTTTACCCATTCTTGATGATACTTGGTGGTAATGATCAGTCCACAAATCCCACTAGGCTCACCAAAATTTTGTTCTTCTAGGTTTAAGCGTTCGTCTACAGTAGCAGTTTTTATATGTAGGTTTCACTCTGTTCCCTCTTATATAGATAGATGAATTTGAAACTCTAAATCCAGCATGGTTTCTAGTAGTGCTTTGAAATTTGAGAAAATAAAGTAGTTCTCAGTATTGTCTCTATGGTTTGTTTCCTCTTCAAGTAGCCCTAAGCAAAGACTGTGAAAAAGCACTTTAATTGAGAGAAGTTGCCACGCTTCCAAGATATACGAGTTTCCGAAATACCAGCAAATACTTTTTCACCCAATCTTGATGATATGTGGTTTTAATAACAAGTACACAAATCCCACTTGGCTCACCAAAATTTTGTTCTTCTATGTTTAAGTGTTCGTCTACAGTAGCAGTTTTTATTTTTAGGTTTCACTTTGTTCTTTCCTATATAGGTAGATGAATTTGGAACTCTTAATCCAATATGGTTTGAAGTAGCTCTTTGAAACTTGACAAAATAAAGGAGTTCTCAGTTTTTTCTCTATGGTTTGTTTCCTCTTCAAGTAGCCCAAGGCACAGACTGTGGAAAAGCACTTTCATTGAGAGGGTGGCCAAGCTTCTACGAAATAACGAGTTTTCGAAATACCAGCAAATATTTTTCACCCAATCTTGATGATACTTGGTGGTAATGATCAGTACACCAATCCCACTTGGCTCACCAAATTGTGTTCTTCTAGGTTGAAGCTTTCATCTACAGTAGCAGTTTTTATATTTAGGTTTCACTCTGTTCTCTTTCATATATATAGATGAATTTGGAACTCTAATACAAACATGGTTTGTAGTAGCTCTTTGAAACTTGACAAAATAAAGTAGGTCTCAGTTTTGTCTCTATGGTTTGTTTCCTCTTCAAGTAGCCCTAGGCACAGACTGTGGAAAAGCACTTTCATTGAGAGGGGTTGCCAAGACCCTAAGAAATAATGAGTTTTCGAAATACCAGCAAATATTTTTTCACCCAATCTTGATGGTGCTTGGTGGTAATGATCAGTACACCAATCCCACTTGGCTCACTAAATTTTATTCTTCTACGTTGAAGCGTTCGTCTACAGTAGAAGTTTTTATATTTAGGGTTCACTCTGTTCTCTTCTATAGAGATAGATGAATTTGGAACTCTAAATCTAACATGGTTTGTAGTAGCTCTTTGAAACTTGACAAAATAAAGGAGTTCTCAGTTTTGTCTCTATGATTTGTTTTCCTCTTCAAGTAGCCCTAAGCAGAGAGGGTGGAAATCACTTTCATTGAAAGGGGTTGCCAAGCTTCCAAGAAATTACGAGTTTCCGAACACCAGCAAACATTTTTTCACCCAATCTTGATGATACTTTTTGGTAATGATCGGTACAGAAATCCCACTTGACTCACCAAATTTTTGTTCTTCTAGTTTGAAGTGTTCGTTTACAGTAGCAGTTTATATTTTTAGGTTTTCTCTCTGTTCTCCTATATAGATAGCTGAATTTGGAACTCTAAATCCAACATGGTTTGTACTAGCTCTTTGAACATTGACAAAAAAATAGTTCTCAGTTTTGTCCCTATGGTTTGCTTCCTCTTCAAGTAGCCCTAGGTACAGATTGTGGAAAAGCATTTTCATTGAGAGGGGTTGCCAAGCTTCTAAGAAATAACGAGTTTCCAAAATACCAGCAAATATTTTTTCACCCAATTTTGATGATACTTGGTGGTAATGATAAGTACACACATCAGACTTGGCCATCAAATTTTGTTTTTCTAGGTTTAATAGTTCGTCTAGAGTAGCAGTTTTTATATTTAGGTTTCACTCTGTTCTCTCCTATATAGATAGATGAATTTGGAACTCTAAATCCAACATGGTTTGTAGTACCTGTTTGAAACTTGAGAAAATAAAGGAGTTCTTAGTTTTGTCTCTAAGGTTTGTTTCCTCTTCAAGTAGCCCTATGCACAGACTGTGGAAAAACACTTTCATTTGGAGGGGTTGCCAAGCTTCTACGAAATAACGAGTTTCCAAAACACCAGCAAATATTTTTTCACCCAATCTTGATGATACTTGGTGGTAATGATAATTCAACAAATCGCACTTGGCTCAAAAAATTTTGTTCTTCTAGGTTTAAGAGTTCGTCTACAGTGGCAGTTTTTATATTTAGGTTTCACTCTGTTCTCTCTTATATAGATAGATGAATTTGGAACTCTAAATCCAACATGGTTTGTAGTAGCTCTTTGAAACTTAACAAAATAAAGGAGTTGTCAGTTTTGTCTCTATGATTTGTTTCCTTTTCAAGTAGACCTAAGAAGAGACTGTGGAAAAGCACTTTCATTGAAAGGGGTTGCCAAGCTTCCAAGAAATTAGGATTTTCCGAAATACCAGCAAATATTTTTTAACCCAATCTTTATGATGCTTGGTGGTAATGACAGGTACTCAAATCCCACTTGGCTCACTAAATTTTGTTCCTCTAGGTTGAAGCGTTCGTTTACAGTAGCATTTTTTATTTTTGGTTTCACTCTGTTCTCTCCTATATAGGTAGATGAATTTGGAACTCTAAATCCAACATGGTTTGTAGTAGCTCTTTGAAACTTGACAAAATAAAGGAGTTCTCAGTTTTGTCTCTATTGTTTGTTTCCTCTTCAAGTAGCCCTAGGCACAGATTCTGGCAAAGCACTTTCATTGAGAGGGGTTGCCAAGCTTCTAAGAAATAACGAGTTTTCGAAATACCAGAAAATATTTTTTTTCCCAATCTTGATGATACTTGGTGGTAATGATCAGTCCACAAATCCCACTAGGCTCACCAAATTTTGTTATTCTAGGTTTAAGCGTTCGTCTACAGTAGCAGTTTTTATATTTAGGTTTCACTCTGTTCCCTCTTATATAGATAGATGAATTTGAAACTCTAAATCCAGCATGGTTTCTAGTAGTGCTTTGAAACTTGACAAAATAAAGTAGTTCTCAGTATTGTCTCTATGGTTTGTTTCCTCTTCAAGTAGCCCTAAGCAGAGACTGTGGAAAATCACTTTAATTAAAAGAAGTTGAAAAGCTTCTAAGAAATTACGAGTTTCCGAAATACCAGCAAATACATTTTCACCCAATCTTGATGATATGTGGTTTTAATAACAAGTACACAAATCCCACTTGGCTCACCAAATTTAGTTCTTCTAGGTTTAAGTGTTCATCTACAGTAGCAGTTTTTATTTTTAGGTTTCACTTTGTTCTTTCCTATATAGGTAGATTAATTTGGAACTCTTAATCCAACATGGTTTGAAGTAGCTCTTTGAAACTTTACAAAATAAAGGAGTTTCCGAATTACAAGCAAATATATTTTCACCCAATCTGGATGATACGTGGTGTTAATGACAGGTACACAAATCCCACTTGGCTCCCCAAATTTTGTTCTTCTAGGTTGAAGCGTTCGTCTACAGTAGCAGTTTTTATATTTAGGTTTAACTCTGTTCTCTCCTATACACAGAGATGAATTTGGAAGTCTAAAACAACATGGTTTGTAGTAGCTCTTTGAAACTTGAAAAAATAAAGGAGTTCTCAGTTTTGTCTCTATGGTTTGTTTCTTCTTCAAGTAGCCCTAGGCACAGACTGTGGAAAAGCACTTTCATTGAGAGGGGTTGCCAAGCTTCTAAGAAATAATGAGTTTCTGAAATACCAGCAAATATTTTTTCACCCAATCTCTATGATACTTGGTGGTAATGATCAGTACACAAATCCCACTTGGCTCACCAGATTTTCTTCTTCTAGGTTGAAGCGTTCGTCTACAGTAGCAGTTTTTATATTAAGGTTTGACTCTGTTCTCTCCTATACAGATACATGAATTTGGAACACTAAATCCAACATGGTTAGTAGTAGCTCTTTGAAACTTGACAAAATAAAGGAGTTCTCAGTTTTGTCTCTATGGTTTGTTTACTCTTCAAGTAGCCCTAGGCACAGACTGAGGAAAAGCAATTTCATTGAAAGGGGTTGAAAAGCTTCCATGAAATTACGAGTTTCCAAAATACAAGCAAATATTTTTTCACCCAATCTGGATGATACATGGTGTTAATGACAGGTACACAAATCCCACTTGAATCACCAAATTTTGTTCTTCTAGGTTGAAGTGTTCGTTTACAGTGGCAGTTTTTATTTTTAGGTTTCACTCTGTTCTCTTTTATATAGATAGATGAATTTGGAACTCTAAATCCAACATGGTTTGTAGTACCTCTTTGAAACTTGACAAAATAAAGGAGTTCTCAGTTTTTTCTCTATGGTTTGTTTCTTCTTCAAGTAGCCCTAGGCACAGACTGTGGAAAAGCACTTTCATTGAGAGGGGTTGCCAAGCTTCTAAGAAATAACGAGTTTCTGAAATACAAGCAAATATTTTTTCACCCAATCTTGATGATACTTAGTGGTAATGATCAGTACACAAATCCCACTTGGCTCACCAAATTTTGTTCTTCTAGGTTGAAGCGTTCGTCTACAGTAGCAGTTTTGATATTTAAGTTTCACTCTGTTCTCTCCTATATAGATGTATGAATTTTGAACCTAAATCCAATATGGCTTGTAGTAGCTCTTTGAAACTTCACAAAATAAAGTAGTTCTCAGTTTTGTCTCTATTGTTTGTTTCCTCTTCAAGTAGCCGTAGGCACAGACTGTGGAAAACCACTTTCATTAGAGGGGTTGCCAAGCTTCTAAAAAATAACGAGTTTCCGAAATACCAGCAAATATTTTTTGCCCCAATCTTTATGATACGTGGTGGTAATGATCAGTACGTAAATCCCACTTGGATCACCAAATTTTGTTCTTGTAGGTTGAAGCGTTCGTTTACAGTAGCAGTTTTTATTTTTTAGGTTTCACTCTGTTCTCTCCTATATAGATAGTTGAATTTGGAACTCTAAATCCAACATGGTTTGTAGTAGCTCTTTGAAACTTGACAAAATAAAGGAGTTCTCAGTTTTGTCTCTATGGTTTGTTTCCTCTTAAAGTAGCCCTAGGCACACACTGTGGAAAAGCACTTTCATTGAGAGGGATTGCCAAGCTTCTAAGAAACAACGAATTTCCGCAATACCAGCAAATATTTTTTCTCCAAATCTTCATGATACTTGGTGGTAATGATCAGTACACAAATCCCACTTGGCTCATCAAATTTTGTTCTTCTAAGTTGAAGCATTCGTCTACAGTAGTAGTTTTTATATTTGGGTTTCCCTCTGTTCTCTCCTATATAGATAGATGAATTTGGAACTCTAAATCCAACATGGTTTGTATTAGCTCTTTGAAACTTGACAAAATAAAGGAGTTCTGAGTTTTGTCTCTATGGTTTGTTTCCTCTTCAAGTAGCCCTAGGCACCGACTGTGGAAAAGCACTTTCAATGAAAGGGGTTGCCAAGCTTCTAAGAAATTACGAGTTTCCGAAATACCAGCAAACATTTTTTCACCCAATCTGGATGATAAGTGGTGGAAATGATTGGTACACAAATCCCACTTGGCTCACCAAATTTTGTTCTTCAAATTTGAAGAGGTCGTTTACAGTAGCAGTTTATATTTTTAGGTTTCCCTCTGTTCTCTCCTATATAGATAGATGAATTTGGAACTCTAAATCCAACATGGTTTGTAGTAGCTCTTTGAAACTTGACAAAATAATGGAATTCTCACTTTTGTCTCTGGTTTGTTTCCTCTTCAAGTAGCCCTAGGCACAGATTCTGTCAAAGCACTTTCATTGAGAGGGGTTGCCAAGCTTCTAAGAAATAACGAGTTTTCGAAATACCAGCAAATATTTTTTTACCCAATCTTGATGATACTTGGTGGTAATGATCAGTCCACAAATCCCACTAGGCTCACCAAATTTTGTTCTTCTAGGTTTAAGCGTTCGTCTACAGTAGCAGTTTTTATATTTAGGTTTCACTCTGTTCCCTCTTATATAGATAGATGAATTTGAAACTCTAAATCCAGCATGGTTTCCTGTAGTGCTTTGAAACTTGACAAAATAAAGTAGTTCTCAGTATTGTCTCTATGGTTTGTTTCCTCTTCAACTAGCCCTAAGCAGAGACTGTGGAAAAGCACTTTAATTGAAAGAAGTTGAAAAGCTTCCAAGAAATTACGAGTTTCCGAAATACCAGCAAATACTTTTTCACCCAATCTTGATGATATGTGGTTTTAATAACAAGTACACAAATCCCACTTGGCTCACCAAATTTAGTTCTTCTAGGTTTAAGTGTTCATCTACAGTAGCAGTTTTTATTTTTAGGTTTCACTTTGTTCTTTCCTATATAGGTAGATGAATTTGGAACTCTTAATCCAACAGGGTTTGAAGTAGCTCTTTGAAACTTTACAAAATAAAGGAGTTCTCAGTTTTTTCTCTATGGTTTGTTTCCTCTTCAAGTAGCCCAAGGCACAGACTGTGGAAAAGCACTTTCATTGAGAGGGGTGGCCAAGCTTCTACGAAATAACGAGTTTCCAAATTACCAGCAAATATTTTTTCACCCAATCTTGATGATACTTGGTGGTAATGATCAGTACACCAATCCCACTTTGCTCACCAAATTGTGTTCTTCTAGGTTGAAGCTTTCGTCTACAGTAGCAGTTTTTATATTTAGGTTTCACTCTGTTCTCTTTCATATATATAGATGAATTTGGAACTCTAATACAAACATGGTTTGTAGTAGCTCTTTGAAACTTGACAAAATAAAGTAGGTCTCAGTTTTGTCTCTATGGTTTGTTTCCTCTTCAAGTAGCCGTAGGCACAGACTGTGGAAAAGCACTTTCATTGAGAGGGGTTGCCAAGCTTCTAAGAAATAACGAGTTTCCGAAATACCAGCAAATGTTTTTTCACCCAATCTTGATGATACTTGGTGGTAATGATCAGTACACAAATCCCACTTTGCTCAACTAATTTTGTTCTTCTAGGTTGAAGCTTTCGTTTACAGTAGCAGTTTTTATTTTTAGGTTTCACTCTCTTTTTTCCTATATTGATAGATGAATTTGGAAATCTAAATCCAACATGGTTTGTAGTAGCTCTTTGAAACTTGACAAAATAAAGGAGTTCTCAGTTTTGTCTCTATGGTTTGTTTCCTCTTCAAGTAGCCCTAGGCACAGACGGTGGAAAAGCAATTTCATTCAGAGGGGTTGCCATGTTTCTCAGAAATAACGAGTTTCCGAATTACCAGCAAATATTTTTTCACCCAATCTTGATGATACTTGGTGGTAATGATCAGTACACAAATCCCACTTTGCTCAACTAATTTTGTTCTTCTAGGTTGAAGCTTTCGTCTACAGTAGCAGTTTTTATATTTAGGTTTCACTCTGTTCTGTCCTATACAGATACATGAATTTGGAACACTAAATCCAACATGGATCGTAGGAGCTTTTGAAACTTGACAAAATAAAGGAGTTCTCAGTTTTGTCTCTATGGTTTGTTTACTCTTAAAGTAGCCCTATGCACAGACTGTGGAAAACCACTTTCATTTGGAGGGGTTGCCAAGCTTCTACGAAATAACGAGTTTCCAAAACACCAGCAAATATTTTTTCACCCAATCTTGATGATACTTGGTGGTAATGATAATTCAACAAATCGCACATGGCTCAAAAAATTTTGTTCTTCTAGGTTTAAGAGTTCGTCTACAGTAGCAGTTTTTATATTTAGGTTTCACTCTGTTCTCTCTTATATAGATAGATGAATTTGGAACTCTAAATCCAACATGGTTTGTAGTAGCTCTTTGAAACTTAACAAAATAAAGGAGTTGTCAGTTTTGTCTCTATGATTTGTTTCCTTTTCAAGTAGCCCTAAGAAGAGACTGTGGAAAAGCACTTTCATTGAAAGGGGTTGCCAAGCTTCCAAGAAATTAGGATTTTCCGAAATACCAGCAAATATTTTTTAACCCAATCTTGATGATGCTTGGTGGTAATGACAGGTACTCAAATCCCACTTGGCTCACCCAATTTTGTTCCTCTAGGTTGAAGCGTTCGTTTACAGTAGCATTTTTTATTTTTGGTTTCACTCTGTTCTCTCCTATATAGGTAGATGAATTTGGAACTCTAAATCCAACATGGTTTGTAGTAGCTCTTTGAAACTTGACAAAATAAAGGAGTTCTCAGTTTTGTCTCTATTGTTTGTTTCCTCTTCAAGTAGCCCTAGGCACAGATTCTGTCAAAGCACTTTCATTTAGAGGGGTTGCCAAGCTTCTAAGAAATAACGAGTTTTCGAAATACCAGCAAATATTTTTTTACCCAATCTTGATGATACTTGGTGGTAATGATCAGTCCACAAATCCCACTAGGCTCACCAAATTTTGTTCTTCTAGGTTTAAGCGTTCGTCTACAGTAGCAGTTTTTATATTTAGGTTTCACTCTGTTCCCTCTTATATAGATAGATGAATTTGAAACTCTAAATCCAGCATGGTTTCCTGTAGTGCTTTGAAACTTGACAAAATAAAGTAGTTCTCAGTATTGTCTCTATGGTTTGTTTCCTCTTCAACTAGCCCTAAGCAGAGACTGTGGAAAAGCACTTTAATTGAAAGAAGTTGAAAAGCTTCCAAGAAATTACGAGTTTCCGAAATACCAGCAAATACTTTTTCACCCAATCTTGATGATATGTGGTTTTAATAACAAGTACACAAATCCCACTTGGCTCACCAAATTTAGTTCTTCTAGGTTTAAGTGTTCATCTACAGTAGCAGTTTTTATTTTTAGGTTTCACTTTGTTCTTTCCTATATAGGTAGATGAATTTGGAACTCTTAATCCAACATGGTTTGAAGTAGCTCTTTGAAACTTTACAAAATAAAGGAGTTCTCAGTTTTTTCTCTATGGTTTGTTTCCTCTTCAAGTAGCCCAAGGCACAGACTGTGGAAAAGCACTTTCATTGAGAGGGGTGGCCAAGCTTCTACGAAATAACGAGTTTCCGAATTACCAGCAAATATTTTTTCACCCAATCTTGATGATACTTGGTGGTAATGATCAGTACACCAATCCCACTTTGCTCACCAAATTGTATTCTTCTAGGTTGAAGCTTTCGTCTACAGTAGCAGTTTTTATATTTAGGTTTCACTCTGTTCTCTTTCATATATATAGATGAATTTGGAACTCTAATACAAACATGGTTTGTAGTAGCTCTTTGAAACTTGACAAAATAAAGTAGGTATCAGTTTTGTCTCTATGGTTTGTTTCCTCTTCAAGTAGCCGTAGGCACAGACTGTGGAAAAGCACTTTCATTGAGAGGGGTTGCCAAGCTTCTAAGAAATAACGAGTTTCCGAAATACCAGCAAATGTTTTTTCACCCAATCTTGATGATACTTGGTGGTAATGATCAGTACACAAATCCCACTTTGCTCAACCAATTTTGTTCTTCTAGGTTGAAGCTTTCGTTTACAGTAGCAGTTTTTATTTTTAGGTTTCACTCTCTTTTCTCCTATATTGATAGATGAATTTGGAAATCTAAATCCAGCATGGTTTGTAGTAGCTCTTTGAAACTTGTCAAAATAAAGGAGTTCTCAGTTTTGTCTCTATGGTTTGTTTCCTCTTCAAGTAGCCCTAGGCACAGACGGTGGAAAAGCAATTTCATTCAGAGGGGTTGCCATGTTTGTCAGAAATAACGAGTTTCCGAATTACCAGCAAATATTTTTTCACCCAATCTTGATGATACTTGGTGGTAATGATCAGTACACAAATCCCACTTTGCTCAACTAATTTTGTTCTTCTAGGTTGAAGCTTTCGTCTACAGTAGCAGTTTTTATATTTAGGTTTCACTCTGTTCTGTCCTATACAGATACATGAATTTGGAACACTAAATCCAACATGGATCGTAGGAGCTTTTGAAACTTGACAAAATAAAGGAGTTCTCAGTTTTGTCTCTATGGTTTGTTTACTCTTCAAGTAGCCCTAGGCACAGACTGTGGAAAAGCAATTTCATAGAAAAGGGTTGAAAAGCTTCCATGAAATTACGAGTTTCCGAAATACAAGCAAATATATTTTCACCCAATCTGGATGATACGTGGTGTTAATGACAGGTACACAAATCCCACTTGCCTCGCCAAATTTTGTTCTTCTACGTTCAAGTGTTCGTTTACAGTGGCAGTTTTATTTTTAGGTTTCACTTTGTTCTCTTTTATATAGATAGATGAATTTGGAACTCTAAATCCAACATGGTTTGTAGTAGCTCTTTGAAACTTGACAAAATAAAGGAGTTGTCAGTTTTTTTCTCTATGGTTTGTTTCTTCTTCAAGTAGCCCTAGGCACAGACTTTGGAAAAGCACTTTCATTGAGAGGGTTTGCCAAGCTTCTAAGAAAAAACGAGTTTCTGAAATACCAGCAAATATTTTTTCACCCAATCTTGATGATACTTGGTGGTAATGATCAGTACACAAATCCCACTTGGCTCACCAGATTTTGTTCTTCTAGGTTGAAGCGTTCGTCTACAGTAGCAGTTATTATATTTAGGTTTCACTCTGTTCTCTTCTATACAGATACATGAAATTGGAACACTAAATCCAACATGGTTCTTAGTAGCTCTTTGAAACTTGACAAAATAAAGGAGTTCTCAGTTTTGTCTCTATGGTTTGTTTACTCTTCAAGTAGCCCTAGGCACAGACTGTGGAAAAGCAATTTCATTGAAAGGGGTTGAAAAGCTTCCATGAAATTATGAGTTTCCGAAATACAAGCAAATATATTTCCACCCAATCTGGATGATACGTGGTGTTAATGACAGGTACACAAATCCCACTTGGCTCACCAAATTTTGTTCTTCTAGGTTGAAGCGTTCGTCTACAGTAGCAGTTTTTATATTTAAGTTTCACTCTGTTCTCTCCTATATAGATACATGAATTAGGAACACTAAATCCAATATGGCTTGTAGTAGCTCTTTGAAACTTCACAAAATAAAGTAGTTCTCAGTTTTGTCTCTATGGTTTGTTTCCTCTTCAAGTAGCCCAAGGCACAGACTGTGGAAAACCGCTTTCATTAGAGGGGATGCCAAGCTTCTAAGAAATAACGAGTTTCTGAAATACCAGCAAATATTTTTCCCCCAATCTTTATGATACGTGGTGGTAATGATCAGTAAATAAATCCCACTTGGATCACCAAATTTTGTTCTTGTAGGTTGAAGCGTTCGTTTACAGTAGCAGTTTTTATTTTTTAGGTTTCACTCTGTTCTCTCCTATATAGATAGATGAATTTGGAACTCTAAATCCAACATGGTTTGCAGTAGCTCTTTGAAACGTGACAAAATAAAGGAGTTCTCAGTTTTGTCTCTATGGTTTGTTTCCTCTTCAAGTAGCCTAAGGCACAGACTCTGGCAAAGCACTTTCATTGAGAGGTTTGCCAAGCTTCTAAGAAATAACGAGTTTTCGAAATACCAGCAAATATTTTTTTACCCAATCTTGATGATACTTGGTGGTAATGATCAGTCCACAAATCCCACTAGGCTCACCAAATTTTGTTCTTCTAGGTTTAAGCGTTCGTCTACAGTAGCAGTTTTTATATGTAGGTTTCACTCTGTTCCCTCTTATATAGATAGATGAATTTGAAACTCTAAATCCAGCATGGTTTCTAGTAGTGCTTTGAAATTTGAGAAAATAAAGTAGTTCTCAGTATTGTCTCTATGGTTTGTTTCCTCTTCAAGTAGCCCTAAGCAAAGACTGTGAAAAAGCACTTTAATTGAGAGAAGTTGCCACGCTTCCAAGAAATTACGAGTTTCCGAAATACCAGCAAATACTTTTTCACCCAATCTTGATGATATGTGGTTTTAATAACAAGTACACAAATCCCACTTGGCTCACCAAATTTTGTTCTTCTATGTTTAAGTGTTCGTCTACAGTAGCAGTTTTTATTTTTAGGTTTCACTTTGTTCTTTCCTATATAGGTAGATGAATTTGGAACTCTTAATCCAATATGGTTTGAAGTAGCTCTTTGAAACTTGACAAAATAAAGGAGTTCTCAGTTTTTTCTCTATGGTTTGTTTCCTCTTCAAGTAGCCCAAGGCACAGACTGTGGAAAAGCACTTTCATTGAGAGGGGTGGCCAAGCTTCTACGAAATAACGAGTTTTCGAAATACCAGCAAATATTTTTTCACCCAATCTTGATGATACTTGGTGGTAATGATCAGTACACCAATCCCACTTGGCTCACCAAATTGTGTTCTTCTAGGTTGAAGCTTTCATCTACAGTAGCAGTTTTTATATTTAGGTTTCACTCTGTTCTCTTTCATATATATAGATGAATTTGGAACTCTAATACAAACATGGTTTGTAGTAGCTCTTTGAAACTTGACAAAATAAAGTAGGTCTCAGTTTTGTCTCTATGGTTTGTTTCCTCTTCAAGTAGCCCTAGGCACAGACTATGGAAAAGCACTTTCATTGAGAGGGGTTGCCAAGACCCTAAGAAATAATGAGTTTTCGAAATACCAGCAAATATTTTTTCACCCAATCTTGATGGTGCTTGGTGGTAATGATCAGTACACCAATCCCACTTGGCTCACTAAATTTTATTCTTCTACGTTGAAGCGTTCGTCTACAGTAGAAGTTTTTATATTTAGGGTTCACTCTGTTCTCTTCTATAGAGATAGATGAATTTGGAACTCTAAATCTAACATGGTTTGTAGTAGCTCTTTGAAACTTGACAAAATAAAGGAGTTCTCAGTTTTGTCTCTATGATTTGTTTCCTCTTCAAGTAGCCCTAAGCAGAGAGGGTGGAAATCACTTTCATTGAAAGGGGTTGCCAAGCTTCCAAGAAATTACGAGTTTCCGAAACACCAGCAAACATTTTTTCACCCAATCTTGATGATACTTTTTGGTAATGATCGGTACAGAAATCCCACTTGACTCACCAAATTTTGTTCTTCTAGTTTGAAGTGTTCGTTTACAGTAGCAGTTTATATTTTTAGGTTTTCTCTCTGTTCTCTCCTATATAGATAGCTGAATTTGGAACTCTAAATCCAACATGGTTTGTACTAGCTCTTTGAACATTGACAAAAAAATAGTTCTCAGTTTTGTCCCTATGGTTTGCTTCCTCTTCAAGTAGCCCTAGGTACAGATTGTGGAAAAGCATTTTCATTGAGAGGGGTTGCCAAGCTTCTAAGAAATAACGAGTTTCCAAAATACCAGCAAATATTTTTTCACCCAATTTTGATGATACTTGGTGGTAATGATAAGTACACACATCAGACTTGGCCATCAAATTTTGTTTTTCTAGGTTTAATAGTTCGTCTAGAGTAGCAGTTTTTATATTTAGGTTTCACTCTGTTCTCTCCTATATAGATAGATGAATTTGGAACTCTAAATCCAACATGGTTTGTAGTACCTGTTTGAAACTTGAGAAAATAAAGGAGTTCTTAGTTTTGTCTCTAAGGTTTGTTTCCTCTTCAAGTAGCCCTATGCACAGACTGTGGAAAAACACTTTCATTTGGAGGGGTTGCCAAGCTTCTACGAAATAACGAGTTTCCAAAACACCAGCAAATATTTTTTCACCCAATCTTGATGATACTTGGTGGTAATGATAATTCAACAAATCGCACTTGGCTCAAAAAATTTTGTTCTTCTAGGTTTAAGAGTTCGTCTACAGTGGCAGTTTTTATATTTAGGTTTCACTCTGTTCTCTCTTATATAGATAGATGAATTTGGAACTCTAAATCCAACATGGTTTGTAGTAGCTCTTTGAAACTTAACAAAATAAAGGAGTTGTCAGTTTTGTCTCTATGATTTGTTTCCTTTTCAAGTAGACCTAAGAAGAGACTGTGGAAAAGCACTTTCATTGAAAGGGGTTGCCAAGCTTCCAAGAAATTAGGATTTTCCGAAATACCAGCAAATATTTTTTAACCCAATCTTTATGATGCTTGGTGGTAATGACAGGTACTCAAATCCCACTTGGCTCACTAAATTTTGTTCCTCTAGGTTGAAGCGTTCGTTTACAGTAGCATTTTTTATTTTTGGTTTCACTCTGTTCTCTCCTATATAGGTAGATGAATTTGGAACTCTAAATCCAACATGGTTTGTAGTAGCTCTTTGAAACTTGACAAAATAAAGGAGTTCTCAGTTTTGTCTCTATTGTTTGTTTCCTCTTCAAGTAGCCCTAGGCACAGATTCTGGCAAAGCACTTTCATTGAGAGGGGTTGCCAAGCTTCTAAGAAATAACGAGTTTTCGAAATACCAGAAAATATTTTTTTTCCCAATCTTGATGATACTTGGTGGTAATGATCAGTCCACAAATCCCACTAGGCTCACCAAATTTTGTTCTTCTAGGTTTAAGCGTTCGTCTACAGTAGCAGTTTTTATATTTAGGTTTCACTCTGTTCCCTCTTATATAGATAGATGAATTTGAAACTCTAAATCCAGCATGGTTTCTAGTAGTGCTTTGAAACTTGACAAAATAAAGTAGTTCTCAGTATTGTCTCTATGGTTTGTTTCCTCTTCAAGTAGCCCTAAGCAGAGACTGTGGAAAATCACTTTAATTAAAAGAAGTTGAAAAGCTTCTAAGAAATTACGAGTTTCCGAAATACCAGCAAATACATTTTCACCCAATCTTGATGATATGTGGTTTTAATAACAAGTACACAAATCCCACTTGGCTCACCAAATTTAGTTCTTCTAGGTTTAAGTGTTCATCTACAGTAGCAGTTTTTATTTTTAGGTTTCACTTTGTTCTTTCCTATATAGGTAGATTAATTTGGAACTCTTAATCCAACATGGTTTGAAGTAGCTCTTTGAAACTTTACAAAATAAAGGAGTTTCCGAATTACAAGCAAATATATTTTCACCCAATCTGGATGATACGTGGTGTTAATGACAGGTACACAAATCCCACTTGGCTCCCCAAATTTTGTTCTTCTAGGTTGAAGCGTTCGTCTACAGTAGCAGTTTTTATATTTAGGTTTAACTCTGTTCTCTCCTATACACAGAGATGAATTTGGAAGTCTAAAACAACATGGTTTGTAGTAGCTCTTTGAAACTTGAAAAAATAAAGGAGTTCTCAGTTTTGTCTCTATGGTTTGTTTCTTCTTCAAGTAGCCCTAGGCACAGACTGTGGAAAAGCACTTTCATTGAGAGGGGTTGCCAAGCTTCTAAGAAATAATGAGTTTCTGAAATACCAGCAAATATTTTTTCACCCAATCTCTATGATACTTGGTGGTAATGATCAGTACACAAATCCCACTTGGCTCACCAGATTTTCTTCTTCTAGGTTGAAGCGTTCGTCTACAGTAGCAGTTTTTATATTAAGGTTTGACTCTGTTCTCTCCTATACAGATACATGAATTTGGAACACTAAATCCAACATGGTTAGTAGTAGCTCTTTGAAACTTGACAAAATAAAGGAGTTCTCAGTTTTGTCTCTATGGTTTGTTTACTCTTCAAGTAGCCCTAGGCACAGACTGAGGAAAAGCAATTTCATTGAAAGGGGTTGAAAAGCTTCCATGAAATTACGAGTTTCCAAAATACAAGCAAATATTTTTTCACCCAATCTGGATGATACATGGTGTTAATGACAGGTACACAAATCCCACTTGAATCACCAAATTTTGTTCTTCTAGGTTGAAGTGTTCGTTTACAGTGGCAGTTTTTATTTTTAGGTTTCACTCTGTTCTCTTTTATATAGATAGATGAATTTGGAACTCTAAATCCAACATGGTTTGTAGTACCTCTTTGAAACTTGACAAAATAAAGGAGTTCTCAGTTTTTTCTCTATGGTTTGTTTCTTCTTCAAGTAGCCCTAGGCACAGACTGTGGAAAAGCACTTTCATTGAGAGGGGTTGCCAAGCTTCTAAGAAATAACGAGTTTCTGAAATACAAGCAAATATTTTTTCACCCAATCTTGATGATACTTAGTGGTAATGATCAGTACACAAATCCCACTTGGCTCACCAAATTTTGTTCTTCTAGGTTGAAGCGTTCGTCTACAGTAGCAGTTTTGATATTTAAGTTTCACTCTGTTCTCTCCTATATAGATGTATGAATTTTGAACCTAAATCCAATATGGCTTGTAGTAGCTCTTTGAAACTTCACAAAATAAAGTAGTTCTCAGTTTTGTCTCTATTGTTTGTTTCCTCTTCAAGTAGCCGTAGGCACAGACTGTGGAAAACCACTTTCATTAGAGGGGTTGCCAAGCTTCTAAAAATAACGAGTTTCCGAAATACCAGCAAATATTTTTTGCCCCAATCTTTATGATACGTGGTGGTAATGATCAGTACGTAAATCCCACTTGGATCACCAATTTTGTTCTTGTAGGTTGAAGCGTTCGTTTACAGTAGCAGTTTTTATTTTTTAGGTTTCACTCTGTTCTCTCCTATATAGATAGTTGAATTTGGAACTCTAAATCCAACATGGTTTGTAGTAGCTCTTTGAAACTTGACAAAATAAAGGAGTTCTCAGTTTTGTCTCTATGGTTTGTTTCCTCTTAAAGTAGCCCTAGGCACAGACTGTGGAAAAGCACTTTCATTGAGAGGGATTGCCAAGCTTCTAAGAAACAACGAATTTCCGCAATACCAGCAAATATTTTTTCTCCAAATCTTCATGATACTTGGTGGTAATGATCAGTACACAAATCCCACTTCGCTCTTCAAATTTTGTTCTTCTAAGTTGAAGCATTCGTCTACAGTAGTAGTTTTTATATTTGGGTTTCCCTCTGTTCTCTCCTATATAGATAGATGAATTTGGAACTCTAAATCTAACATGGTTTGTATTAGCTCTTTGAAACTTGACAAAATAAAGGAGTTCTGAGTTTTGTCTCTATGGTTTGTTTCCTCTTCAAGTAGCCCTAGGCACCGACTGTGGAAAAGCACTTTCAATGAAAGGGGTTGCCAAGCTTCCAAGAAATTACGAGTTTCCGAAATACCAGCAAACATTTTTTCACCCAATTTTGATGATACTTGGTGGTAATGATAAGTACACACATCAGACTTGGCCATCAAATTTTGTTTTTCTAGGTTTAATAGTTCGTCTAGAGTAGCAGTTTTTATATTTAGGGTTTCACTCTGTTCTCTCCTATATAGATAGATGAATTGGAACTCTAAAATCTAACATGGTTTGTATTAGCTCTTTGAAACTTGACAAAATAAAGGAGTTCTGAGTTTTTGTCTCTATGGTTTGTTTCCTCTTCAAGTAGCCCTAGGCACCGACTGTGGAAAGCACTTTCAATGAAAGGGGTTGCCAAGCTTCTAAGAAATTACGAGTTCCGAAATACCAGCAAACATTTTTTCACCCAATCTGGATGATAAGTGGTGGAAATGATTGGTACACAAATCCCACTTGGCTCACCAAATTTTGTTCTTCAAATTTGAAGAGGTCGTTTACAGTAGCAGTTTATATTTTTAGGTTTCCCTCTGTTCTCTCCTATATAGATAGATGAATTTGGAACTCTAAATCCAACATGGTTTGTAGTAGCTCTTTGAAACTTGAAAAAATAAAGGAATTCTCACTTTTGTCTCTGGTTTGTTTCCTATTCAAGTAGCCCTAGGCACAGAATGTGGAAAAGCACTTTCATTGAGAGGGGTTGCCAAGCTTCTAAGAAATAATGAGTTTCAGAAATACCAGCAAATATTTTTTCACCCAATCTTGAAGATACTTGGTGGTAATGATCAGTACACAAATCCCACTTGGCTCACCAGATTTTCTTCTTCTAGGTTGAAGCGTTCGTCTACAGTAGCAGTTTTTATATTTAGGTTTGACTTTGTTCTCTCCTATACAGATACATGAATTTGGAACACTAAATCCAACATGGTTAGTAGTAGCTCTTTGAAACTTGACAAAATAAAGGAGTTCTCAGTTTTGTCTCTATGGTTTGTTTACTCTTCAAGTAGCCCTAGGCACAGACTGAGGAAAAGCAATTTCACTGAAAGGGGTTGAAAAGCTTCCATGAAATTACGAGTTTCCAAAATACAAGCAAATATTTTTTCACCCAATCTGGATGATACATGGTGTTCATGACAGGTACACAAATCCCACTTGAATCACCAAATTTTGTTCTTTTAGGTTGAAGTGTTCGTTTACAGTGGCAGTTTTTATTTTTAGGTTTCACTCTGTTCTCTTTTATATAGATAGATGAATTTGGAACTCTAAATCCAACATGGTTTGTAGTAGCTCTTTGAAACTTGACAAAATAAAGGAGTTCTCAGTTTTTTCTCTATGGTTTGTTTCTTCTTCAAGTAGCCCTAGGCACAGACTGTGGAAAAGCACTTTCATTGAGAGGGGTTGCCAAGCTTCTAAGAAATAACGAGTTTCTGAAATACAAGCAAATATTTTTTCACCCAATCTTGATGATACTTAGTGGTAATGATCAGTACACAAGTCCCACTTGGCTCACCAAATTTTGTTCTTCTAGGTTGAAGCGTTCGTCCACAGTAGCAGTTTTTATATTTAAGTTTCACTCTGTTCTCTCCTATATAGATATATGAATTTTGAACACTAAATCCAATATGGCTTGTAGTAGCTCTTTGAAACTTCACAAAATAAAGTAGTTCTCAGTTTTGTCTCTATTGTTTGTTTCCTCTTCAAGTAGCCGTAGGCACAGACTGTGGAAAACCACTTTCATTAGAGGGGTTGCCAAGCTTCTAAAAAATAACGAGTTTCCGAAATACCAGCAAATATTTTTTGCCCCAATCTTTATGATACGTGGTGGTAATGATCAGTACGTAAATCCCACTTGGATCACCAAATTTTGTTCTTGTAGGTTGAAGCGTTCGTTTACAGTAGCAGTTTTTATTTTTTAGGTTTCACTCTGTTCTCTCCTATATAGATAGTTGAATTTGGAACTCTAAATCCAACATGGTTTGTAGTAGCTCTTTGAAACTTGACAAAATAAAGGAGTTCTCAGTTTTGTCTCTATGGTTTGTTTCCTCTTAAAGTAGCCCTAGGCACAGACTGTGGAAAAGCACTTTCATTGAGAGGGATTGCCAAGCTTCTAAGAAATAACGAATTTCCGCAATACCAGCAAATATTTTTTCTCCAAATCTTCATGATACTTGGTGGTAATGATCAGTACACAAATCCCACTTCGCTCATCAAATTTTGTTCTTCTAAGTTGAAGCATTCGTCTACAGTAGCAGTTTTTATATTTGGGTTTCCCTCTGTTCTCTCCTATATAGATAGATGAATTTGGAACTCTAAATCCAACATGGTTTGTATTAGCTCTTTGAAACTTGACAAAATAAAGGAGTTCTGAGTTTTGTCTCTATGGTTTGTTTCCTCTTCAAGTAGCCCTAGGAACCGACTGTGGAAATGCACTTTCAATGAAAGGGGTTGCCAAGCTTCCAAGAAATTACGAGTTTCCGAAATACCAGCAAAAATTTTTTCACCCAATCTGGATGATACGTGGTGGAAATGATTGGTACACAAATCCCACTTGGCTCACCAAATTTTGTTCTTCAAATTTGAGGAGGTCGTTTACAGTAGCAGTTTATATTTTTAGGTTTCCCTCTGTTCTCTCCTATATAGATAGATGAATTTGGAACTCTAAATCCAACATGGTTTGTAGTAGCTCTTTGAAACTTGACAAAATAAAGGAGTTCTCACTTTTGTCTCTGGTTTGTTTCCTATTCAAGTAGCCCTAGGCACAGAATGTGGAAAAGCACTTTCATTGAGAGGGGTTGCCAGGCTTCTAAGAAATAACGAGTTTCCGAAATACCAGCAAATATTTTTTCACCCAATCTTGATAATACGTGGTGGTAATGACAAGTACACAAATCCCACTTGGCTCACCAAATTTTGTTCTTCTAAGTTGAAGCGTTCGTTCACAGTTGCAGTTTTTTATTTTTAGGTTTCACTCTGTTCTCTCCTATATAGATAGATGATTTGGAACTCTAAATCCAACATGGTTTGTATTAGCTCTTTGAAACTTGACAAACTAAAGGAGTTCTGAGTTTTGTCTCTATGGTTTGTTTCCTCTTCATGTAGCCCTAGGCACCGACTGTGGAAAAGCACTCTCATTGAAAAGGTTTCCAAGCTTCTAAAAATAACGAGTTTCCGCAATACCAGCAAATATTTTTCACTCAATCTTGATGATACTTGGTGGTAATGACAAGTACAAAAATCCCACTTGGCTCACCAGATTTTGTTCTTCTAGGTTTAAGCGTTCGTCTTCAGTAGCAGTTTTTATATTTAGGTTTCACTCTGTTCTCTCCTGTATAGATAGTTGAATTTGGAACTCTAAATCCAACATGGTTTGTAGTAGCTCTTTGAAACTTGACAAAATAAAGGAGTTCTCAGTTTTGTCTCTATGGTTTGTTTCCTCTTAAAGTAGCCCTAGGCACACACTGTGGAAAAGCACTTTCATTGAGAGGGATTGCCAAGCTTCTAAGAAACAACGAATTTCCGCAATACCAGCAAATATTTTTTCTCCAAATCTTCATGATACTTGGTGGTAATGATCAGTACACAAATCCCACTTCGCTCATCAAATTTTGTTCTTCTAAGTTGAAGCATTCGTCTACAGTAGTAGTTTTTATATTTGGGTTTCCCTCTGTTCTCTCCTATATAGATAGATGATTTTGGAACTCTAAATCCAACATGGTTTGTATTAGCTCTTTGAAACTTGACAAAATAAAGGAGTTCTGAGTTTTGTCTCTATGGTTTGTTTCCTCTTCAAGTAGCCCTAGGCACCGACTGTGGAAAAGCACTTTCAATGAAAGGGGTTGCCAAGCTTCTAAGAAATTACGAGTTTCCGAAATACCAGCAAACATTTTTTCACCCAATCTGGATGATAAGTGGTGGAAATGATTGGTACACAAATCCCACTTGGCTCACCAAATTTTGTTCTTCAAATTTGAAGAGGTCGTTTACAGTAGCAGTTTATATTTTTAGGTTTCCCTCTGTTCTCTCCTATATAGATAGATGAATTTGGAACTCTAAATCCAACATGGATTGTAGTAGCTCTTTGAAACTTGACAAAATAAAGGAATTCTCACTTTTGTCTCTGGTTTGTTTCCTATTCAAGTAGCCCTAGGCACAGAATGTGGAAAAGCACTTTCATTGAGAGGGGTTGCCAAGCTTCTAAGAAATAATGAGTTTCAGAAATACCAGCAAATATTTTTTCACCCAATCTTGATGATACTTGGTGGTAATGATCAGTACACAAATCCCACTTGGCTCACCATATTTTCTTCTTCTAGGTTGAAGCGTTCGTCTACAGTAGCAGTTTTTATATTTAGGTTTGACTCTGTTCTCTCCTATACAGATACATGAATTTGGAACACTAAATCCAACATGGTTAGTAGTAGCTCTTTGAAACTTGACAAAATAAAGGAGTTCTCAGTTTTGTCTCTATGGTTTGTTTACTCTTCAAGTAGCCCTAGGCACAGACTGAGGAAAAGCAATTTCACTGAAAGGGGTTGAAAAGCTTCCATGAAATTACGAGTTTCCAAAATACAAGCAAATATTTTTTCACCCAATCTGGATGATACATGGTGTTCATGACAGGTACACAAATCCCACTTGAATCACCAAATTTTGTTCTTTTAGGTTGAAGTGTTCGTTTACAGTGGCAGTTTTTATTTTTAGGTTTCACTCTGTTCTCTTTTATATAGATAGATGAATTTGGAACTCTAAATCCAACATGGTTTGTAGTAGCTCTTTGAAACTTGACAAAATAAAGGAGTTCTCAGTTTTTTCTCTATGGTTTGTTTCTTCTTCAAGTAGCCCTAGGCACAGACTGTGGAAAAGCACTTTCATTGAGAGGGGTTGCCAAGCTTCTAAGAAATAACGAGTTTCTGAAATACAAGCAAATATTTTTTCACCCAATCTTGATGATACTTAGTGGTAATGATCAGTACACAAGTCCCACTTGGCTCACCAAATTTTGTTCTTCTAGGTTGAAGCGTTCGTCCACAGTAGCAGTTTTTATATTTAAGTTTCACTCTGTTCTCTCCTATATAGATATATGAATTTTGAACACTAAATCCAATATGGCTTGTAGTAGCTCTTTGAAACTTCACAAAATAAAGTAGTTCTCAGTTTTGTCTCTATTGTTTGTTTCCTCTTCAAGTAGCCGTAGGCACAGACTGTGGAAAACCACTTTCATTAGAGGGGTTGCCAAGCTTCTAAAAAATAACGAGTTTCCGAAATACCAGCAAATATTTTTTGCCCCAATCTTTATGATACGTGGTGGTAATGATCAGTACGTAAATCCCACTTGGATCACCAAATTTTGTTCTTGTAGGTTGAAGCGTTCGTTTACAGTAGCAGTTTTTATTTTTTAGGTTTCACTCTGTTCTCTCCTATATAGATAGATGAATTTGGAACTCTAAATCCAACATGGTTTGTAGTAGCTCTTTGAAACTTGACAAAATAAAGGAGTTCTCAGTTTTGTCTCTATGGTTTGTTTCCTCTTAAAGTAGCCCTAGGCACAGACTGTGGAAAAGCACTTTCATTGAGAGGGATTGCCAAGCTTCTAAGAAATAACGAATTTCCGCAATACCAGCAAATATTTTTTCTCCAAATCTTCATGATACTTGGTGGTAATGATCAGTACACAAATCCCACTTCGCTCATCAAATTTTGTTCTTCTAAGTTGAAGCATTCGTCTACAGTAGCAGTTTTTATATTTGGGTTTCCCTCTGTTCTCTCCTATATAGATAGATGAATTTGGAACTCTAAATCCAACATGGTTTGTATTAGCTCTTTGAAACTTGACAAAATAAAGGAGTTCTGAGTTTTGTCTCTATGGTTTGTTTCCTCTTCAAGTAGCCCTAGGCACCGACTGTGGAAATGCACTTTCAATGAAAGGGGTTGCCAAGCTTCCAAGAAATTACGAGTTTCCGAAATACCAGCAAACATTTTTTCACCCAATCTGGATGATACGTGGTGGAAATGATTGGTACACAAATCCCACTTGGCTCACCAAATTTTGTTCTTCAAATTTGAGGAGGTCGTTTACAGTAGCAGTTTATATTTTTAGGTTTCCCTCTGTTCTCTCCTATATAGGTAGATGAATTTGGAACTCTAAATCCAACATGGTTTGTAGTAGCTCTTTGAAACTTGACAAAATAAAGGAGTTCTCACTTTTGTCTCTGGTTTGTTTCCTATTCAAGTAGCCCTAGGCACAGAATGTGGAAAAGCACTTTCATTGAGAGGGGTTGCCAGGCTTCTAAGAAATAACGAGTTTCCGAAATACCAGCAAATATTTTTTCACCCAATCTTGATAATACGTGGTGGTAATGACAAGTACACAAATCCCACTTGGCTCACCAAATTTTGTTCTTCTAAGTTGAAGCGTTCGTTCACAGTTGCAGTTTTTATTTTTAGGTTTCACTCTGTTCTCTCCTATATAGATAGATGAATTTGGAACTCTAAATCCAACATGGTTTGTATTAGCTCTTTGAAACTTGACAAAATAAAGGAGTTCTGAGTTTTGTCTCTATGGTTTGTTTCCTCTTCATGTAGCCCTAGGCACCGACTGTGGAAAAGCACTCTCATTGAGAAAGGTTTCCAAGCTTCTAAAAAATAACGAGTTTCCGCAATACCAGCAAATATTTTTTCACTCAATCTTGATGATACTTGGTGGTAATGACAAGTACAAAAATCCCACTTGGCTCACCAGATTTTGTTCTTCTAGGTTTAAGCGTTCGTCTACAGTAGCAGTTTTTATATTTAGGTTTCACTCTGTTCTCTCCTATATAGATAGATGAATTTGGAACTCTAAATCCAACATGGTTTGTAGTAGCTCTTTGAAACTTGACAAAATAAAGGAGTTCTCAGATTTGTCTCTATGCTTTGTTTCTTCTTCAAGTAGCCCTAGGAACAGACTGTGGAAAAGCTCTTTCATTGAGAGGGGTTGCCAATCTTCTAAGAAATAACGAGTTTCCGAAATACCAGAAAATATTTTTTCACCCAATCTTAATGATACTTGGTGGTAATGATCGGTACACAAATCCCACATGGCTCACCAAATTTTGTTCTTCGAGGTGAAAGCGTTCGTTTACAGTAGCAGTTTAAATTTAAAACTCTAAATCCAACCTGGTTTGTAGTACCTCTTTGAAACTTCACAAAATAAAGGAGTTCTCAGTTTTGACTCTATGGTTTGTTTCCTCTTCAAGTAGCCCTAGGCACAGACTGTGGAAAAGCACTTTCATTGAAGTGTTTCCCAGCTTCTAAGAAATAACGAGTTTCCGAAATACCAGCAAACATTTTTTTCACCCAATCTTGATGATACTTGGTGGTAGTGACAAGTACACAAATCCCACTTGGCTCACCCAATTTCGTTCTTCTAGGTTGAAGCGTTCGTTTACAGTGGCAGTTTATATTTTTAGGTTTCTCTCTGTTCTCCCCTATATAGATAGATGAATTTGGAACTCTAAATCCAACATGGTTTGTAGTAGCTCTTTGAAACTTGACAAAATAAAGGAGTTCTCAGTTTTGTCTCTATGATTTGTTTCCTCTTCAAGTAGCCCTAAGCAGAGACTGTGGAAAAGCACTTTCATTGAAAGGGTTTGCCAAGCTCCCAAGAAATTATGGGTTTCCGAAATACCAGCAAATATTTTTACACCCATACTTGATGATACTTGGTGGTAAAGACAAGTACACAAATCTCACTTGGCTCATCAATTTTGCTCTTCTAGGTTGAAGCATTCGTTTACAGTAGCAGTTTTTATTTTTAGGTTTCCCTCTGTTCTTTAGTATATAGATAGATGAATTTGGAACTCTAAATCCAACAATTTTTGTAGTAGCTCTTTGAAACTTGACATAATAAAAAAGTTCTCAGTTTTGTCTCTATGGTTTGTTTCTTCTTCAAATAGCCCTAGGCACAAACTGGGGAAAAGCACATTTATTGACAGGGGTTGCCAGGCATCTAAGAAATAACGAGTTTCCGAAATACCAGCAAATATTTTTTTAACCTATCTTGATGATACGTGGTGGTAATGATCAGTACACAAATGCCACTTGGCTCACCAAATTGTGTTCTTCTAGGTTGAAGCGTTCGTTTACATTAGCAGTTTTTATTTTTAGGTTTCACTCTGTTCTCTCCTATATAGATAGATGAGTTTGGAACTCTAAATCCAACATTGTTTGTAGTTGCTCTTTGAAACTTGAAAAAACAAAGGAGTTCTCAGTTGTCTCTCTGGTTTCTTTCCTCTTGAAGTAGCCCTAGGCATGAACTGTGGAAAAGCACTTTCATTGAAAGGGGTTGCCAAGCTTCTAAGAAATAACGAGTTTCCGAAATACCAGCAAATATTTTTTCACCCAATCTTGATGATACTTGGTGGTAATGATCGGTACATAAATACCACTTGACTTACCAAATTTTGTTCTTCTAGGTTGAAGCGTTTGCTTACAGTAGCAGTTCATTTTTTTTGGTGTCCCTCTGTTGTCTCCTACATAGATAGATGAATTTGGAACTCTAAATCCAACATGGTTTGTAGTAGCTCCTTGAAACTTGACAAAATAAAGGAGTTCTCAGTTTTGTCTCTATGGTTAGGTTCCTCTTCAAGTAGCCCTAGGCACACAGTGTGGAAAAGCAATTTCATTGAGAGGGGTTGCCAAGTTTCTAAGAAATAACGAGTTTCCGAAATACCAGCAAACATTTTTTCACCCAATCTTGATGATACTTGGTGTTAATGACAAGTACACAAATCCCACTTGGCTCACCAAATTTTGTTCTTCTAGGTTGAAGCGTTCGTTTACATTAGCAGTTTATATTTTTAGGTTTCACTCTGTTTACTTTTATAAAGATAGATGAGTTTGGAACTCTAATTCCAACATGGTTTGTAGTAGCTCTTTGAAACATGACAAAATGAAGGAGTTCTCAGTTTTGTCTCTATGTTTTCTTTCCTCTTCAAGTATCCCTAGGCAAAGACTGTGGAAAAGCACTTTCATTGAGAGGGGTTGCCAGGCTTCTAAGAAATAACGAGTTGCCGAAATACCAGCAAACATTTTCTCACCCAATCTTGATGATACTTGGTGGTAGTGACAAGTACACAAATCCAACTTGCCTCACCAAATTTTGTTCTTCTAGGTTGAAGCGTTCGTTTACAGTGGCAGTTTATATTTTTAGGTTTCTCTCTGTTCTCTCCAATATACATAGATGAATTTGGAACTCTAAATCCAACATGGATTGTAGTAGCTCTTTGAAACTTGACAAAATAAAGGAGTTCTCAGTTTTGTCTCTATGATTTGTTTCCTCTTCAAGTAGCCCTAAGCAGAGACTGTGGAAAAGCACTTACATTGAAAGGGTTTGCCAAGCTCAAAAGAAATTATGGGTTTCCGAAACACCAGCAAATATTTTTACACCCATACTTGATGATACTTGGTGGTAAAGACAAGTACACAAATCTCACTTGGCTCATCAATTTTGCTCTTCTAGGTTGAAGCATTCGTTTACAGTAGCAGTTTTTATTTTTAGGTTTCCCTCTGTTCTTTAGTATATAGATAGATGAATTTGGAACTCTAAATCCAACAATTTTTGTAGTAGCTCTTTGAAACTTGACATAATAAAAAAGTTCTCAGTTTTGTCTCTATGGTTTGTTTCTTCTTCAAATAGCCGTAGGCACAAACTGGGGAAAAGCACATTTATTGACAGGGGTTGCCAGGCATCTAAGAAATAACGAGTTTCCGAAATACCAGCAAATATTTTTTTAACCTATCTTGATGATACGTGGTGGTAATGATCCGTACACAAATGCCACTTAGCTCCCCAAATTGTGTTCTTATAGGTTGAAGCGTTCGTTTACAGTAGCAGTTTTTATTTTTAGGTTTCACTCAGTTCTCTCCTATATAGATAGATGAATGTGGAACTCTAAATCCAACATGGTGTGTAGTAGCTCTTTGAAACTTGAAAAAATAAAGTAGTTCTCAGTTTTCTCTTTATGGTTTGTTTCCTCTTCATGTGGACTAGGCACAGACTTTGGAAAAGCACTTTCATTGAGAGGGGTTGCCAAGCTTCTAAGAAATAACGAGTTTCCGAAATACCAGCAAATATTTTTTAACCCAAACTTGATGATACTTCGTGGTAATGATCAGTACACAAATCCCACTTGGCTCACCAAATTTTGTTCTTCTAGGTTGCAGCGTTCATCTACAGTAGTCGTATTTATATTTAGCTTTCCCTCTGTTCTCTAATATATAGATAGATTAATTTGGAACTCTAAATCCAACATGGTTTGTTGTCGCTCTTTGAAACGTGACAAATAAAAAGTAGTTCTCAGTTTTGTCTCTATGGTTTGTTTCCTCTTCAAGTAGCCCAAAGCAAAGACTGTGGAAAAGCAATTTCATTGAAACGAGTTGCCAAGCTTCCAAGAAATTACGATTTTCCGAAATACCAGCAAATATTTTTTCACCCAATCTTGATGATACTTGGGGGTCATGATCAGTACACCAATCCCACTTGGCTCACCAAATTTTGTTCTTCTAGGTTGAAGCGTTCGACTGAAGTGGCAGTTTTTATATTTAGGTTTCACTCTCTTCTGTTCTATATAGATAGATGGATTTGGAACTCTAAATCCAACATGGTTTGTAGTAGCTCTTTGAAACTTGACAAAATAATGGAGTTTTCAGGTTTGTCTCTATGTTTTGTTTCCTCTTCAAGTAGCCATAGGCACAAACTGTGGAAAAGCACTTTCATTGAAAGGGGTTGCCAACTTCTAAGAAATAACGAGTTTCCTAAATACCAGCAAATATTTCTTCACCCAGTCTTGATGATACTTGGAGGTAATCATCGGTACACAAATTCCACTTGACTCACGAAATTTTTTTTCTAGGTTGAAGCGTTAGTTTATAGTAGCAGTTTATATTTTTAGGTATCCCTCTGTTCTCTCCTATATAGACAGACGAATTTGGAACTCTAAATCCAACATGGTTTGTAGTAGCTCTTTGAAACTTAACAAAATAAAGGTGTTCTCAGTTTTGTCTCTATGATTTGTTTACTCCTCAAGTATCCCTAAGCAGAGACTGTGGAAAAGCACTTTCATTGAAAGGGGTTGCCAAGCTTCCAAAAAATTAGGAGTTTCCGAAATACCAGCAAACAGTTTTTCACCCAATCTTGATGATATTTGGTGGTAATGACAAGTACACAAATCCCACTTGGCTAACCAAATTTTGCTCTTCTAGGTTGAAGCGTTTGTTTACAGTAGCAGTTTTTATTTTTAGGTTTCCCTCTGTTCACTACTATATAGATAGAAGAATTTGGAACTCTAAATCCAACATGGTTTGTAGTAGCTCTTTGAAACTTGACAAAATAAAAAAGTTCTCAGTTTTGTCTCTATGGTTTGTTTCTTCTTCCAATAGCCCTAGGCACAGACTGGGGAAAAGCACATTAATTGAGAGGGGTTACCAATCTTCTAAGAAATAACGAGTTTCCGAAATACCAGCAAATACTTTTTCACCCAATATTGATGATACGTGGTGGTAATGATCAGTACACAAATGCCACTTGTCTCCCCAAATTGTGTTCTCCTAGGTTGAAGCGTTCGTCTAAAGTAGCAGTCTTTATATTTATGTTTCACTCTGTTCTCTCCTATATGGAGAGATGAATTTGGAACTCTAAATCCAACATGGTTTGTAGAAGCTCTTTGAAACTTGACAAAATAGTTCTCAGTTTTGTCTCTATGGTTTGTTTCTTCTTCAAGTAGCCCTTGGCACAGACTGTGGAAAAGAACTTTCATTGAGAGGGGTCCAAGCATCCAAGAAATAACGAGTTTCCGAAATACCAGCAAATATTTTTTCACCCAATCTTGATGATACTTTGTGGTAATGACAAGTACACAAATCCCACTTGGCTCACCAAATTGTGTTCTTCTCGTTGAAGCGTTCGTTTACAGTAGCAGTTTATATTTTTAGATGTCCCTCTGTTCTCTCCTATATAGATAGATGAATTTGGAACTCTAAATCCAACATTGTTTGTAGTAGCTCTTTGAAACTTGACAAAATAAAGGAGTTCTCAGTTTTATCTCTATGATTTGTTTACTCTTCAAGCAGCCCTAAGCAGAGACTGTGGAAAAGCACTTTCATTGAAAGGGTTTGCCTAGCTCCCAAATATTACGGGTTTCCGAAATACCAGCAAATATTTTTTCACCCAATCTTGATGATACTTGGTGGTAATTACAAGTACACAAATCCCATTTGGCTCACCAAATTTTGCTCTTCTAGGTTGAAGCGTTCGTTTACAAGAGCAGTTTTTATTTTTAGTTTTCCCTCTGTTCTCTCCCATATAGATAGATGAATGTGGAACTCTAAATCCAACATGGTTTGTAGTAGCTCTTTGAAACTTGACAAAATAAAGGAGTTCTCAGTTTTCTCTCTACGGTTTGTTTCCTCTTAAAATAGTCTTGGCACAGACTGGGGAAATGCACATTCATTGAGAGGGGTTGAAAAGCTTCTAAGAAATAACGAGTTTCTGAAATACCAGGAAATATTTTTTCACGAAATCTTGATGATACGTGGTGGTAATGATCAGTACACAAATCCCACTTGGCTCACCAAATTGTGTTCTTCTAGGTTGAAGCGTTCGTTTACAGTAGCAGTTTATATTTTTAGGTTTCCCTCTGTTCTGTTCTATATAGATAGATGGATTTGGAACTCTAAATCCAACATGGTTTGTAGTAGCTCTTTGAAACTTGACAAAGTAAAGGAGTTCTCAGTTTTGTCCCTATTGTTTGTTTCCTCTTCAAGTAGCCCTAGGCACAAACTGTGGAAAAGCACTTTCATTGAAAGGGGTTGCCAACTTCTAAGAAATAACGAGTTTCCGAAATACCAGCAAATATTTTTTCACTCAGTCTTGATGATACTTGGAGGTAATCATCGGTACACAAATTCCACTTGACTCACCAAATTTTGTTCTTCGAGGTTGAAGCGTTAGTTTATAGTAGCAGTTTATATTTTTAGGTATCCCTCTGTTCTCTCCTATATAGATAGACGAATTTGGAACTCTAAATCCAACATGGTTTGTAGTAGCTCTTTGAAACTGACAAAATAAAGGAGTTCTCAGTTTTGTCTCTATGATTTGTTTTCTCCTCAAGTATCCCTAAGCAGAGACTGTGGAAAAGCACTTTCATTGAAAGGGGTTGCCAAGCTTCCAAGAAATTAGGAGTTTCCGAAATACCAGCAAACAGTTTTTCACCCAATCTTGATGATACTTGGTGGTAATGACAAGTACACAAATCCAACTTGACTCACCAAATTTTGATCTTCTATGTTGAAGCGTTCTTTTACAGGAGCTGTTTCTATTTTTAGGATTCACTCTGTTCTCTCCTATATAGATAGATGAATTTGGAACTCTTAATCCAACATGGTTTGTAGTAGCTCTTTGAAACTTGACAAAATAAAATAGTTCTCAGTTTTGTCTCTATGGTTTGTTTCTTCTTCAAGTAGCCCTAGGCACAGAATGTGGAAAAGCACTTTCATTGAAAGGGGTTGCCAAGCTTTTAACAAATTACGAGTTTCCGAAATACCAGCAAATATTTTTTCACCGAATCTTGATGATACTTGGTGGTAATGACAAGTACACAAATCCCACTTGGCTCAAAAAACTTTGCTCTTCTAGGTTGAAGCGTTCGTTTACAGTAGCAGTTTTTATTTTTAGGTATCACTCTGTTCTCTCATATATAAATAGATGAATTAGGAACTCTAAATCTAACATGCTTTGTAGTAGCTCTTTGAAACTTAACAAAATAAAGAAGTTCTCAGTTTTGTCTCTATGGATTGCTTCCTCTTCAAGTAGCCCTAGGCACACACTGTGGAAAAGCACATTCATTGAGAGGGGTTGCCAATCTTCTAAGAAATAACGAATTTTCGAAATACCAGCAAATATTTTTTCACCCAGTCTTGATGATACGTGGTGGTAATGATCAGTACACAAATCCCACTTGTCTCACCAAAATCTGGTCTTCTCGGTTGAAGCGTTAGTTTACAGTAGCAGTTTTTATTTTTAGGTTTCACTCTGTTCTTTTTTATATAGATAGATGAATTTGGAACTCTAAATACAACATGGATTGTAATAGCTCTTTGAAACTTGACAAAATGAAGAAGTCTCATTTTCGTCTCTATGTTTTGTTTCCTCTTCAAGTAGCCCAAGGGATAGACTGTGGAAAAGCACTTTCATTGAGAGGGGTTGCCAGGCTTCTAAGAAATAACGAGTTTCCGAACTACCAGCAAATATTTTTTCACCCAATCTTGATGATACTTTGTGGTAATGACAAGTATACAAATCCCACATGGCTCACCAAATTTTGTTCTTCTAGGTTGAAGCGTTCGTTTACAGTAGCAGTTTATATTTTTAGGTTTTCCTCTGTTCTCTCCTATATAGATAGATGAATTTGCATCTCTAAATCCAACATGGTTTGTAGTAGCTCTTTGAAACTTGACAAAATTAAGGAGTTCTCAGTTTTATCTCTATGATTTGTTTCCTCTTCAAGTAGCCCTAAGCAGAGACTGTGGAAAAGCACTTTCATTGAAAGGGTTTGCCAAGCTCCCAAATATTACGGGTTTCCGAAATACCAGCAAATATTTTTTCACCCAATCTTGATGATACTTGGTGGTAATTACAAGTACACAAATCCCACTTGGCTCACCAAATTTTGCTCTTCTAGGTTGAAGCGTTCGTTTACAAGAGCAGTTTTTTATTTTTAGGTTTCCCTCTGTTCTCTCCCATATAGATAGGATAATTTGGAACTCTAAATCCAACATGGTTTGTAGTAGCTCTTTGAAACTTGACAAAATAAAAATGTTCTCAGTTTTGTCTCTATGGTTTGTGTCCTCTTCAAATAGCCTCGGGACAGACTGGGGAAAAGCACATTCATTTAGAGGGGTTGAAAAGCTTCTAAGAAATAAAGAGTTTCTGAAATACCAGGAAATATTTTTTCACGCAATCTTGATGATACGTGGTGGTAATGATCAGTACAAAAATCCCACTTGGCTCACCAAATTGTGTTCTTCTAGGTTGAAGCGTTCGTCTACAATAGCAGTCTTTATATTTACGTTTCACTCTGTTCTCTCCTATATAGAGAGATGAATTTGGAACTCTAAATCCAACATGGTTTGTAGAAGCTCTTTGAAACTTGACAAAATAAAATAGTTCTCAGTTTTGTCTTTATGGTTTGTTTCTTCTTCAAGTAGCCCTAGGCACAGACTTTGGAAAAGAACTTTCATTGAGAGGGGTTGCCAAGCATCCAAGAAATAACGAGTTTCCGAAATACCAGCAAATATTTTTTCACCCAATCTTGATGATACTTTGTGGTAATGAGAAGTACACAAATCCCACTTGGCTCACCAAATTGTGTTTTCCTAGGTTGAAGCGTTCGTTTACAGTAGCAGTTTATATTTTTAGCTGTCCCTCTGTTCTCTCCTATATAGATAGACGAATTTGGAACTGTAAATCCAACATGGTTTGTAGTTGCTTGTAGTAAGCCATTGTTGTAAATTGTGGCCACCATTAGAAGATGGCGCCGACTTCCACTGTGGCCTGTGATAAATCAAATTCCTTTGTGGAGAGTTGGCACGCTATCTCTTGCCACACTATAAGAAAGACCCACGCGGCGGTTTAAGATTGGTACGTGGGAGGCTTTATTAGGCTGTGCTTGGGCCCTCGGGGAGAAGGAGAGAGAGAAGAAGGAGAAAGAAAGGGAGTCACTAAAAGATACTTAAATCAAGGCCTGAATAAACTGCTGAAAGAAGATTCCTGAGTTGCGTCTTCCTTGCGGGCAAGGGGTCGCGACAAGTGGTGCCGAGACCCGGGAACCAGAACTTTCAGCAGTCAGAGGTGGTGCACCAATTAGTCCCAGGTAAGGTGGGACCCGCAGGTAAAGCGGAGATTAGTCCCAGATTAATTGGGACCCGCAATTAAAGCGGAGATTAATCCTAGGTAATTAGGACCCGCTGTCAAGGCGGCAGCTCCTCTGTAAAGCCAGAGAGAGCATTAAATCTTATTGCAGCTGCACTGTGTACTTTTGCTCTTACTTTCACTCTTGTTTGTTGTGTGTCTTTTGTTGTGTCATGGGTGCCGTATCTTCAAGCCCGCTTCTCCTGGCCCTAGATAACCTGTTACGTTCCAAGGGCCTAAAAGTGAAACGTAGTACTTTACAGAGATTTTTACAGAAGACAGATATTGCTGCATCGTGGTTTCCGTTCTGGGGCAGCTTTACTCTGCCTAGCTGGGATAAGTTAGGCACAGACCTTGACTTTGCTTCTGAGCAGGGCATGTTAGAGGGTGGGGTGATACCCCTTTGGAGGATGATTTGTAGTTGCCTCACAGATAGCAGATGTCAGGAAGCACTTACTAAAGGACAAGAAGTTTTAGAGCAGTTACATGAAGAAACATCAGAAATGGCAGGCAGTGAGGTATTTCAGGAGGGTGGGAGTGTGCGGAGCGAGAAACAGGGGAGGAAACAATTATCTCTGGCAGGCAGTGACGTATTTCAGGAGGATGGCAGTGTGCGAAGCGAGAAACAGGGGAGGAGGCGATTGTCTCTGGCACGGAGTGAAATATTTCAGGAGGAGGGGAATGTGCAGAGCGAGAAACGGGGGAGGAAACGCTTGTATCCAGATCTCAGTACACTGCTCACACTCCCATGCAAAAGTGGGTCAGAAGAGGAGGAGGATGAACAGGAGGAGCTCGGGAGACTGTCTTGGCAGCTAGGGAGTTTAACTATGGGAGAAGGGAACAAAAATAAACAGGAGCTCAAGAAAAATGATCCTCCGGACCCGCCGCCGTACGGTGAGGGTGTTTCGAGGAGAGCTTTCCATGCCCAAACATGGAGGGCTGTTAATGCTGAGATGGGTCTTGCTTATCCAGTTTTCCAGGATGACAATAGGGGAAGATTCCATGAGCCCTTAGATTTCAAAATTGTGAAGACCCTGGCAGAGTCTGTGCGTACTTATGGGGTGGATGCCGCCTTCACATTAACTCAGGTGGAGAGTCTGTCTAGATATTGTATGACTCCCTCTGATTGGGCTAGCCTTGTTCGGGCTTGTGTTTCTCCAGGCAAATATTTGGACTGGAGAGCCTTTATGCTAGAGGGTGCTGTAGAGCAGGCTGCCCAAAACTATGCGGCGGGACACCCCCATTGGGACAAGGAAATGCTTTTGGGACAAGGCAGATTTGCTAATCAACAAACAGGATACCCCCCTGAGGTATATGAACAGATCAATAACATTTGTATTCGTGCATGGAAATCACTCCCAAATAGAGGAGAAGTGTCTGGCAATTTAACAAAAATCATGCAAGTCCCCACAGAACCTTTCTCGGACTTTGTTGCTAGGATGGTGGATGCCGCAGGAAAAATCTTTGGTGACCCTGATAGAGCAATGCCCTTGATTAAACAACTTGTTTTTGAGCAATGCACCAAAGAATGTAAAGCAGCAATCGCTCCTTATAAATACAAGGGCATAGAAGCTTGGATGAAAGTGTGTAGAGAGCTTGGAGGACCTTTAACTAATGCAGGTCTTGCAGCTGCTGTCCTTCGGATTGCAAAAGGGGGCGGTCCTGGTGCCGGAACATGCTTCCATTGTGGTCAATCCGGCCATTTCAAACGTGACTGTCCCAAAAAAGGCAATTTTACTGGACCTCCTCGCGGTGGCCCTTCTAATGGCCCTCGTCAACCGGGGCTGTGTCCAAAATGCAAAAAGGGGAAGCATTGGGCAAGAGAGTGTAGATCAGTGAGGGACATCCATGGACAGCCTATTTCAGCTGGGCCAAAAAACGGCCGAAGGGGCCCCCGACCCCAGGGCCCGCAAATATATGGGGCAATGGAGAATGTCACAGCCGAACCCGAGACATGGCCTTCTCTGCGCCATCCCACGAGATGCGGAGAGCCACTACAGGTGCCGCGGGATTGGACCTCTGTTCCACCTCCAGACTCGTATTAACACCTAAGATGGGAGTCCAATTGGTGGAAACTGAGTTCAAAGGGCCTTTACCCCCTGGCACTGTAGGTTTGTTAATTGGACGTGCATCCTCTATCCTACAAGGTCTTCATGTTTTCCCCGGAGTTGTAAACCCTGATACTGTAGGGGCAATAAAGGTTATGGTGGAAGCTCCAAGGGGCATTGTGTCTATCTCCCCAGGGGATCGGATTGCTCAATTGCTAATTTTGCCTAGTTTGCATAATCACTTCCCTGCTGACTCAAGGTCACGGACAGGAAATCAGATTGGTACCACCGGAGGAAATTGTGCCTATTTGTCACTGGATATGAGCAATCGCCCCACTTTGGAATTAAGCATAGAAGGTAAATCTATTGTGGGATTTCTGGACACAGGAGCAGATCGTAGTATCATAGCCCTTAAGGACTGGTCTAGGGCATGGCCAGTGCAGGCTTCTGATCAATCCTTAAGAGGACTTGGATATGCCCAAGCCCCTCAAATCAGCTGTAGACATCTATCTTGGAAGGACTCGGAAGGACACGATGGTACCTTTCAGCCTTATGTACTTGATTTACCTATTTCTTTATGGGGCCGTGATTTGATGAAAGACATGGGGTTCACTCTTAGTAATGACTATTCCCCAGTGTCTCAACATATCATGCAAAATATGGGGTATAAGCCAGGTCTAGGACTAGGAAGGCACCTACAGGGACGTAAGCATCCTGTGCAAGGTCATCAAAAGCTTAACAGGTTTTGGTCTGGGTTTTTCCTAGGGGCCACTGGGGCTCAAATGCCCATAACATGGCTCACCGAGCAGCCTGTTTGGGTGCCTCAGTGGCCTCTTCCCTCGGTTAAACTGGCAGCAGCCCATGATCTAGTCAAAGAACAACTTGATTTGGGTCACATCCAACCTTCTACTTCTCCATGGAATACTCCCATATTTGTCATTAAGAAAAAATCAGGGAAGTGGCACCTACTGCATGATCTACGAGCAGTTAATGCTCAGATGCAGCTTATGGGGCCCATTCAAAGAGGGCTGCCTCTGCTCTCCTCTGTTCCTCAAGGCTGGCATATAATTGTTATTGACATTAAAGACTGTTTCTTTTCCATTCCTTTGCATCCTAAAGATGCCCAACGTTTTGCTTTCACCCTTCCCTCGTGTAATCATGAGGAACCAGATCAAAGGTTTGAGTGGGTGGTGTTGCCACAGGGGATGGCTAACAGTCCCACGATGTGCCAGATGTATGTGGGGAAGGCACTCGCACCTCTCAGACATAAGTATTCCTCCACCAAGATCATTCACTATATGGATGATGTGTTATTGGCCGCAAAATTAGAACAGACAGTTTAGGAGGCTTATAAAGAACTCGTGATGCTGTTGGCTCAACATGGACTGCACATCGCACCTGAAAAGGTTCAAACGGGGGATTCTATCAGGTATTTGGGAGCGACAATTGGGTATGACAAATTAAAACCACAAAAAATTACCATCAGGACTCAAGATCTCCGAACTTTAAATGATTTTCAAAAATTGCTGGGAGATATTAATTGGATAAGAGGATATTTACATATTCCTAATATTGTGCTCCAGCCTTTGTATGCTACTCTTAAGGGTGATCCAGATCTTGCTTCCCCTCGTCGCCTCACTACTGAGGCTAGAGCGGCCCTTATAGAAGTAGAACAAGCTATACAGCAGGCCACTCTATGCAGGCTCCAGAGTGATAAACCTTTCCAGTTATGTGTGCTTGCCACTATGCGGCAGCCTACTGGAGTACTGTGGCAAGATGGGCCTTTACTATGGATCCACCCACATGTATCCCCAGGAAAATCCTTAGAATATTATCCTGATGCTGTTGCAGCATTGGCACTTAAAGGGATTCAACAAAGCATTCAATTTTTCGGCCAATCACCTTCTTCTCTTATCATACCCTACACTAAAGCTCAACTTAATGTTTTATGTGCTACTCTAGACAACTGGGCTATTCTGTGTTGCTCGTTTCAAGGGAGTATTGATAATCACTACCCTTCTCATCCATTACTCCATTTTGTTAAAGAACATCCCATCATTTTCCCTAAGGTAACTTCATCCAGTCCAATTCCGGGGGCTGTTAACATTTTTACTGATGGTTCCAAGTCTGGAATGGGAGCCTACGTAATTAATGACTCTCCCCCTATCCAGAATCAATTTGCTCCTGGAAATCCACAATGGGTAGAACTACAAATTGTTATTGAAGTTTTTAAACAGTGTTCTTTTCCTTTTAATCTTATTTCGGACTCCAGCTATGTGGTACAAGCACTGAAAGTCCTGGAGGCCGTGGGAACTATTAGTGATGCCCACAATGTGTCTGTTTACTTTACTCAGCTTCAACAGCTTATCTCTAACCGCACTGCTTCTTTTTATCCAATGCATATTAGGGCTCACACCTCTCTTCCTGGTCCGTTATCCCAAGGTAATGCCTGTGCGGACTTAGCCACTAGAAGTCAATTGATATGCTTGGCTTCCTCCTTAGAGGGGGCTAAGTTGTTTCACCAAAACTTCCATGTTAATGCATTAACGCTGCGCAGGCGTTTTTCCATTTCAAGAGCAGATGCTCAGCAGATAGTATTGCAATGTCCCCATTGTGTCACATTTCTTCATCCCCCTAATTATGGAGTAAACCCACGGGGATTAAAGCCATTGATTGTTTGGCAAATTGATGTGACACATATACCTGACTTTGGTAACCTTAAGTATGTGCATGTTTCCGTTGATACGTGCTCTGGAATTATCCATGCTTCTGCTTTATCGGGAGAAAAGGCACGTAATGTCATTACTCACTGTTTAGAGGCATGGGCAGCATGGGGTGCACCTGCATCCCTTAAGACTGATAATGGACCTGCTTATACTGGCAGACAATTTACAGCTTTTTGTTCTACTATGGGAGTGCAACTTACTCATGGTTTACCTTATAATCCTCAAGGACAAGGCATTGTTGAGCGTGCTCATCGCACCTTAAAGGAAACTTTACAAAAACAAAAAGGGGGAATAGGAGCTGAACACACTCCTAAAGAACGCCTGTCCTTAGCTCTCTTTACCATTAATTTTTTGAATTTGGATATTCATGGTCACTCTGCGGCCGATAGACATGTGTCCCCTCAGCCCTCTGTGATTGGCTATGTTAAGTGGAAGGATGTTCTTACGGGCCAATGGAACGGCCCTGACCCCGTGCTGACATGGGCACGAGGATCTGTATGTGTTTTTCCCCAGGATCGTACGGAACCGTTGTGGGTCCCTGAACGCTTGACAAGAAGAGTCTCGACACCAGCTGACCAGCAACAAGAGATACCACAACAATCCTGTGATGAAGATCTTCATTCTGCTAAGTGCTCTGGCGCTGGTGCTGGTGCCGATGGCACAGGCGACACCAATGCGGTGGTGGGCAGTGGCACGGGCATGGCCAATGCCGATGCCGGTTCATGGTAATTCTAATGTCCTCCCCACTCTTTTTTCTACCTCATGTGAGATGTCTGCTCCGTGTGCCTCTCCTAGAGGGGACATGGAGAGAATTTTTAATCAATCTCAAGTTAATCTCACAGGAGTTTTTTGTTTCAGCCTTAGAAACTCTAATTGCATTAGCCTTAAGACCAAAAATTTGACTAACTGGGAGGAACCATTGCGGTCCAATCAGGTCTCAGGAAGCATTATCAGTGCTGTATTGAGCAAAGTAGCTTCGGGGAAGCAATCAGGCTCAGGGACCCCCGCAAACAGCAGCTCTGCTCTCAACATAACTACCTTGGCTATTATCTCCGAGGTACTAATTCCAGTGCCTCCTTCTTCTAGTAGTATTTATAATGCCACTCATTTTAAGGCCTCTCCTTACTGTTCCCCTAATCTTGGTTTCCCCCCAACATTTATGCCTTGTCAGGATCATTCTTGGGAGAAACATCAAGTTGCTAAAGGTTTCTCCCTTTCCCCCTCTCTTAAGAGGTATGTTTATAACTTTAACAATAGTGCCAGCTCCTCTACAGGAGTAGGTTGGTCCTGGTTTCAATGGCTGATTTCCAATGAAAAGGGGGCTTCAGCCGATATTTCTGCATTGGCTCAGTTGCTAGGAGCCAAAAGTTGGCTGGCTAATATTTCTGGTACTGTTAGGGAAAGTGAACAAGGTAATAGACTTACATCTGTTTCATTCAACTCTCTGTTGTATAATGCCACATTGCCTCCTGCAATGGTCTGTGTCCAATCCCCCTTCTTATTCCTTTTGGCTGAGGCCACCTCATCGGGGATGCTGGATTGTTCTCATACTACCTGTCTCTTATCTGAGTGTTGGAATGGTTCCTGGACTGTAGCAGTGGTTATGAAAATTCCAACTTTCATCCCAATCCCGGTCACTGCGGATCCTGATAAATTCCCTATTGTTGAGCTACTTAGAGTCCGCAGAGATTTTGGAATCACAGCGGCTATAGTGACAGCCGTGGCGATATCTGCTGCTGCAGCGGTTACGGCCAAAGTGGCTATGGCCAATCAAGTACAAACTGCTGCCACCATTAATCAAGTTGTCCAACAAACTTCCACCATACTTGAATCCCAAAATACAATTAATCAACATAATTTGTCAGGGATTTTAGCTGCCAACCAAAGAATAGATTTACTCCAAGCTCAGGTAGAAGAATTGGCTGACTTAGTACTTTTGGGTTGTGTTGACCAACGTGCACATTTATGCATAACCTCTGTCAGATTTAATGATTCCAGGAATGCTTCCCGCATCATTGGCGAATATTTGGCTGGAAATTGGTCCATGGAAGCGGAAGACATGATCCAGTCTCAACTAACCCAGATAGCTGTCTTAAATAACACCCGTGTTGATCCCGTGACTTTGGGTCAATTCACCGATTGGATATCTTCTGCTTTTTCCTTTTTTAAAGAGTGGGTGGGGGTAGGCATTTTTGGTGCAATGTGTTGCTTCGGTATGTTTCTCTGTTTGTGGTTTCTCTGTCGCCTCAAGGCCCGCAATGCTCACGATAAGGCTATGATCATCCAAGCTCTTGCAGCTTTAGAAAATGGCTACTCACCTCAAGTCTGGCTTGCGCATCTTAAACAGTAAATCTTTGACATGGTCGTTGCACCCCAAGTTATTATAACATTGCACTGGGATCGGCATGTCTTTCCTCGTTATTCTCTTAGTGTTGGAAAGCCCTTGCACTCTGCCGGTCTTGCTGCCATTGCACGCAGGTGGGTTTCCACACTAATGCTTCTCTATCGCCTTAAAGTCCGTGCCTTTCTTTCAGGGTGCTGTCAACTCGTTTGTCATTGTGTACAGCCACAGAACAGCCTTAGCTGTCCCCCTTCGTCCACCTTCATCATGATGCAGGATGCGAGGCAAAGCACTGCACTTGAGTGATCCCTCAACGGACCTCAAGGAAAGCATGTCCTATTGCATGCGGGTTTGACGTCCACACACCCGCCCTACGAAAAAAGGCGTCGGCTGATATGGGGTCAGGTCTGGGGAAGGCGCCTCCTTAGGAATGAACCATACATTGCAGCCGCTTCTGCACAGTAGGATAGGACCTCTACTTTTGCCTGCATTGTTTTATAAATTAGAAGGGGGAACTGTAGTAAGCCATTGTTGTAAATTGTGGCCGCCATTAGAAGATGGCGCCAACTTCCACTGTGGCCTGTGATAAATCAAATTCATTTGTGGAGAGTTGGCACGCTATCTCTTGCCACCCTATAAGAAAGACCCACGCGGCGGTTTAAGATTGGTACGTGGGAGGCTTTATTAGGCTGTGCTTGGGCCCTCGGGGAGAAGGAGAGAGAGAAGAAAGAGAAAGAAAGGGAGTCACTAAAAGATACTTAAATCAAGGCCTGAATAAACTGCTGAAAGAAGATTCCTGAGTTGCGTCTTCCTTGCGGGCAAGGGGTCGCGACAGTAGCTCTTTGAAACTTGACAAAATAAAGGAGTTCTCAGTTTTGTCTCTATGATTTATTTCCTCCTCAAGTATCCCTAAGCAGAGACTGTGGAAAAGCACTTTCATTGAAAGGGGTTGCCAAGCTTCCAAGAAATTAGGAGTTTCCGAAATACCAGCAAACAGTTTTTCACCCAATCTTGATGATACTTGGTGGTAATGACAAGTACACAAATCCCACTTGGGTAACCAAATTTTGCTCTTCTAGGTTGAAGCGTTCGTTCACAGTAGCAGTTTTTATTTTTAGGTTTCCCTCTGTTCTCTCCTATATAGATAGATGAATTTGGAACTCTAAATCCAACATGGTTTGTAGTAGCTCTTTGAAACTTGACAAAATAAAAAAGTTCTCAGCTTTGCCTCTATGGTTTGTTTCCTCTTCAAATAGCCCTAGGCACAGAATGTGGAAAAGCACTTTCATTGAGAGGGGTTGCCAAGCTTCTAAGAAATAACGAGTTTCCGAAATACCAGCAAATATTTTTTCACCCAATATTGAGGATACGTGGTGGTAATGATCAGTACACAAATGCCACTGGGCTCACCAAACTTTGTTCTTCTAGGTTGAAGCGTTCGTTTACAGTAGCAGTTTTTATTTTTAGGTTTCCCTCTGTTCTCTTCTATATAGATAGATGAATTTGGAACTCTAAATCCAACATGGTTTGTAGTAGCTCTTTGAAACTTGAAAAAATACAGGAGTTCTCAGTTGTCTCTATGATTTGTTTCCTCTTCAAGTAGTCCTAAGCAGAGACTGTGGAAAAGCACTTACATTGAAAGGGGTTGCCAAGCTTCCAAGAACTTACGAGTTTCCGAAATACCAGCAAATATTTTTTCACCCAATCTTGATGATACTTGGTTATAATGACAAGTACACAAATCCCACTTGAATTACCAAATTTTGTTCTTCTATGTTGAAGCGTTCGTTTACAGGAGCTGTTTTTATTTTTAGGTTTCACTCTGTTCTCTCCTATATAGATAGATGAATTTGGAACTCTAAATCCAACATGGTTTGTAGTACCTCTTTGAAATTTCATAAAATAACGGAGTTCTCTGTTTTGTCTCTATGGTTTGTTTCCTCTTCAAGTAGCCCTAGGCACAGACTGTGGAAAAGCACTTTCATTGAGAGGGTTTCCCAAGCTTCTAAGAAATAACGAGTTTCCGAAATACTAGCAAATATTTTTTCACCCAATCTTGATGATACTGGTGGTAATGATCAGTACACAAATCCCACTTGATTCACCAAGTTTCGTTATTCTAGGTTGACGCGTTCGTTTACAGTTGCAGTTTATATTTTTAGGTGTCCCTCTGTTCTCTCCTATACAGATAGATGAATTTGGAACTCTAAATCCAACATGGTTTGTAGTACCTCTTTGAAACTTCATAAAATAAAGGAGTTCTCAGTTTTGTCTCTATGGATTGTTTTCTTTCCAAGTAGCCCTATGCACAGACTGTGGAAAAGCACCTTCTTTGAGAGGGGTTGCCAAGCTTCTAAGAAATACCGAATTTTCGAAATACCAGCAAATATTTTTTCACCCAATCTTGATGATACTTGGTGGTAATGACAAGTACACAAATCCCACTTGGCTCACCAAATTTTGTTTTTCTACGTTGAAGCATTCGTTTACAGTAGCAGTTTTTATTTTTAGGTTTCACTCTGTTCTTTTTTAAATAGATAGATGAATTTGGAACTCTAAATCCAACATGGACTGTAGTAGCTCTTTGAAACTTGACAAAATGAAGAAGTTCTCAGTTTTCTCTCTATGTTTTGTTTCCTCTTCAAGTAGCCCTAGGCAGAGACTGTGGAAAAGCACTTTCATTGAGAGGGGTTGCCAGGCTTCTAAGAAATAACGAGTTTCCGAAATACCAGCAAATATTTTTTCACCCAATCTTGAAGATACTTGGTGGTAATGACAAGTACACAAATCCCACTTGGCTCACCAAATTTTGTTCTTCTAGGTTGAAGCGTTCGTTTACAGTAGCAGTTTATATTTTTATGTTTCCCTCTGTTCTCTCCTATATAGATAGATGATTTTGGAACTCTAAATCCAGCATGGTTTCTAGAGGCTCTTTGAAACTTGACAAAATAAAGGAGTTCTCAGTTTTGACTCTATGATTTGTTTCCTCTTCAAGTAGCCCTAAGCAGAGACTGTGGAAAAGCACTTTCATTGAAAGGGTTTGCGAAGCTCCCAAAAAATTACGGGTTTCCGAAATACCAGCAAATATTTTTTCACCCAGTCTTGATGATACTCGGTGGTAATCATCGGTACACAAATCCCACTTGGCTCAACAAATTTTGCTCTTCTAGGTTGAAGCGTTCGTTTACAAGAGCAGTTTTTATTTTTAGGTTTCACTCTGTTCTCTCCTATATAGATAGATGAATTTGGAACTCTAAATCCAACATGGTTTGTAGTAGCTCTTTGAAACTTGACAAAATAAAGGAGTTCTCAGTTTTGTCTCTATGGTTTGTTTCCTCTTCAAGTAGCCCTAGGCAGAAACTGTGGAAAAGCACTTTCATTGAAAGGGGTTGCCAACTTTAAGAAATAACGAGTTTCTGAAATACCAGCAAATATTTTTTCACCCAGTCTTGATGATACTTGGTGGTAATCATCGGTACACAAATTCCATTTGACTCATCAAATTTTGTTTTTCTAGGTTGAAGCGTTAGTTTACAGTAGCAGTTTATATTTTTAGGTATCCCTCTGTTCTCTCCTATATAGATAGATGAATTTGGAACTCTAAATCCAACATGGTTTGTAGTAGCTCTTTGAAACTTGACAAAATAAAGGAGTTCTCAGTTTTGTCTCTATGTTTTGTTTCCTCTTCAAGTAGCCCTAGGCAGAGAGTGTGGAAAAGCACTTTCATTGAGAGGGGTTGCCAGGCTTCTAAGAAATAACGAGTTGCCGAAATACCAGCAAACATTTTTTCACCCAATCTTGATAATATTTGGTGGTAATGACAAGGACACAAATTCCACTTGGCTCACCAAATTTTGTTCTTCTACAATGAAGCGTTCGTTTACAGTGGCAGTTTATATTTTTAGGTTTCTCTCTGTTCTCTCCTATAGAGATAGATGAATTTGGAACACCAAATCCAACATGGTTTATAGTAGCTCTTTGAAACTTGACAAAATAAAAAAGTTCTCAGTTTTGTCTCTATGATTTGTTTCCTCTTCAAGTAGCCCTAAGCAGAGACTGTGGAAAAGCACTTTCATTGAAAGGGTTTGCCAAGCTCCCAAAAAATTACGGGTTTCTGAAATACCAGCAAATATTTTTTCACGCAATCTTGATGATATTTGGTGGTAATGACAATGACACAAATCCCACTTGGCTCACCAAATTTTGCTCTTCTAGGTTGAAGCGTTCGTTTACAAGAGCAGTTTTTATTTTTAGGTTTACCTCTGTTCTCTCCTATATAGATAGATGAATTTGGAACTCTAAATCCAACATGGTTTGTAGTAGCTCTTTGAAAATTGACAAAATAAAGGAGTTCTCAGTTTTGTCTCTATGGTTTGTTTCCTCTTTAAGTAGCCCTAGGCACAGACTGTGGAAAAGCCCTTTCATTGAGAGTTGTTGCCAAGCTTCTAAGAAATAACGAGTTTCCAAAATACCAGCAAATATTTTTTCACACAATCTTGATGATACTGGTGGTAATGATCAGTACACAAATCCCACTTGACTCACCAAATTTGGTTCTTCTAGGTTGAAGCGTTCATTTACAGTTGCAGTTTATATTTTTAGGTGTCCCTCTGTTCTCTCCTATATAAATAGTTGAATATGGAACTCTAAATCCAACATGGTTTGTAGTAGCTCTTGGATACTTGGCAAAATAAAGGAGTTCTCAGTTTTGTCTCTATGATTTGTTTCCTTCTCAAGTATCCCTAAGCAGAGACTGTGGAAAAGCACTTTCATTGAAAGGGGTTGCCAAGCTTCCATGAAATTACGAGTTTCCGAAATACCAGCAAATATTTTTTCACCCAATCTTGATGATACTTGGTGGTAATGACAAGTACTCAAATCCCACTTGGCTTACCAAATTTTGTTCTTCTAGGTTAAAGCGTTCGTTTACACTAGCAGTTTATATTTTTAGGTTTCCCTCTGTTCTCTCCTATATAGATAGATGAATTTGGAACTCTAAATCCATAATGGTTTGTAGTAGCTCTTTGAAATTAGACAAAATAAAGGAGTTCTCATTTTTGTCTCTATGATTTGTTTCCTCTTCAAGTAGCCGAGGCAGAGACTGTGGAAAAGCACTTCCATTGAAAGGGGTTGCCAAGCTTCCAAGAAATTACGGGTTTCCGAAATACCAGCAAATATTTTTTCACCATATCTTGATGATACTTGGTGGTAATGAAAAGTACACAAATCCCACTTGGCTCACCAAATTTTGTTCTTCTAGGTTGGAGCGTTCGTTTACAGTAGCAGTTTTTATTTTTAGGTTTCACTCTGTTCTTTTTTATATAGATAGATGAATTTGGAACGCTATATCCAACATGCATTGTAGTAGCTCTTTGAAACTTGACAAAATGAAGAAGTTCTCAGTTTTGTCTCTATGTTTTGTTTCCTCTTCAAGTAGCCCTAGGCAGAGACTGTGGAAAAGCACTTTCATTTAGAGGGGTTGCCAGGCTTCTAAGAAATAACGAGTTTCCGAAATACCAGCAAATATTTTTTCACCCAATCTTGATAATATTTGGTGGTAATGACAAGGACACAATTCCCACTTGGCTCACCAAATTTTGTTCTTCTAGGATAAAGCGTTCTTTTAGAGTAGCAGTTTATATTTTTAGGTTTCCCTCTGTTCTCTCCTATATAGATAGATGAATTTGGAACTCTAAATCCAACATGGTTTGTAGTAGCTCTTTGAAACTTGAAAAAATAAAGGAGTACTCAGTTTTGTCTCTATGATTTGTTTCCTCTTCAAGTAGCCCTAAGCAGAGACTGTGGAAAAGCACTTTCATTGAAAGGGTTTGACAAGCTCCCAAAAAATTACGGGTTTCCGAAATACCAGAAAATATTTTTTCACCCAAGCTTGATGATATTTGGTGGTAATGACAAGGACACAAATCCCACTTGGCTCACCAAATTTTGCTCTTCTAGGTTGAAGCGTTCGTTTACAAGAGCAGTTTTTATTTTTAGGTTTCCCTCTGTTCTCTCCTATATAGATAGATGAATTTGGAACTCTAAATCCAACATGGTTTGTAGTAGCTCTTTGAAACTTGACAAAATAAAAATGTTCTCAGTTTTGTCTCTATGGTTTGTTTCCTCTTCAAGTAGCCCAGGCAGAGACTGTGGAAAAGAACTTCCATTGAAAGGGGTTGCCAAGCTTCCAAGAAATTACGGGTTTCCGAAATACCAGCAAATATTTTTTCACCCCATCTTTATGATACTTGGTGGTAATGAAATGTACACAAATCCCACTTGGCTCACCAAATTATGTTCTTCTAGGTTGAAGCGTTCGTTTACAGTAGCAGTTTTTATTTTTAGGTTTCACTCTGTTGTTTTTTATATAGATAGATGAATTTGGAACTCTAAATCCAACATGCATTGTAGTAGCTCTTTGAAACTTGACAAAATGAAGAAGTTCTCAGTTTTGTTTCTATGTTTTGTTTCCTCTTCAAGAAGCCCTAGGCAGAGATTGTGGAAAAGCACTTTCATTGAGAGGGGTTGCCAGGCTTCTAAGGAATAATGAGTTTCCGAAATACCAGCAAATATTTTTTCACCCAATCTTGATGATACTTGGTGTTAATGACAAGTACACAAATCCCACTTGGTTCACCAAATTGTGTTCTTCTAGGTTGAAGTGTTCGTTTACAGTAGCAGTTTTTATTTTTAGGTTTCACTCTGTTCTTTTTTATATAGATAGATGAATTTGGAACTCTAAATCCAACATGGTTTGTAGTAGCTCTTTGAATCTTGACAAAATGAAGGAGTTCTCAGTTTTGTCTCTATGTTTTGTTTCCTCTTCAAGTAGCCCTAGGCACAGACTCTGCAAAAGCACTTTCATTGAGAGGGGTTGCCAGGCTTCTAAGAAATAACGAGTTTCCGAAATACCAGGAAATATTTTTTCACCCAATCTTGATGATACATGGTGGTAATGACAAGTACACAAATCCCACTTGGCTCACCAAATTTTGTTCTTCTAGGTTGAAGCATTCGTTTACAGTAGCAGTTTATATTTTCAGGTTTCCCTCTGTTCTCTCCTATATAGATAGATGAATTTGAAACTTTAAATCCAACATGGTTTGTAGTAGCTCTTTGAAACTTGACAAAAAAAGTAGTGCTCAGTTTTGTCTCCATGATTTGTTTCCTCTTCAAGTAGCCCAGGCAGCGACTGTGGAAAAGCACTTCCATTGAAAGGGGTTGCCAAGGTTCCAAGAAATTACGGGTTTCCGAAATACCAGCAAATATTTTTTCATCCAATTTTGATGATACTTGGTGCTAAAGACAAGTACACAAATCCCACTTGGCTCACCCAATATTGTCCTTCTAGGTTGAAGCGTTCGTTTACAGTAGCAGTTTTTATTTTTAGGGTTCACTCTGTTCTCTCCTATATAGATAGATGAATTTGAAACTCTAAGTCCAACATGGTTTGTAGTAGCTCTTTGAAACTTGACAAAATGAAGGAGTTATCAGTTTTGTGTCTATGTTTTGTTTCCTCGTCAAGTATCCCTAGGCACAGACTCTGCAAAAGCTCTTTCATTGAGAGGGGTTGCCAGGCTTCTAAGAAATAACGAGTTTCCGAAATACCAGCAAATATTTTTTCACCCAATCTTGATGATACTTGGTTTTAATGACAAGTACACAAATCCCACTTGGCTCACCAAATTTTGCTCTTCTAGGTTGAAGCGTTCGTTTACAGTAGCAGTTTTTATTTTTAGGTTTCCCTCTGTTCTCTCCTATATAGATGGATGAATTTGGAACTCTAAATCCAACATGGTTTGTAGTAGCACTTTGAAACTTGACAAAATAAAGGAGTTATTTTGTCTCTATGGTTTGTTTTCTCTTCAAATAGCCCTAGGCACAGACTGGGGAAAAGTACATTCATTGAGAGGGGTTGCGATGCTTCTAAGAAATAATGAGTTTCTGAAATACCAGCAAATATTTTTTCACGCAATCTTGATGATATGTGGTGGTAATGATCAGTACACAAATCCCACTTGGCTCACCAAATTGTGTTCTTCTAGGTTGAAGGGTTCGTTTACAGTAGCAGTTTTTATTTTTAGATTTCACTCTGTTCTCTCCTATATAGATAGATGAATTTGGAACTCTAAATCCAACATGATTTGTAGTAGCTCTTTGAAACTTGACAAAATAAAGAAGTTCTCAGTTTTGTCTCTATGGTTTGTTTTTTCTTCAAGTAACCCTAGGCACAAATTGTGCAAAAGCACTTTCATTGAAAGGGGTTGCCAACTTCTAAGAAATAACGAGTTTCCGAAATACCAGCAAACATTTTTTCACCCAGTCTTGATGATACTTGGTGGTAATGATCGGTACACAAATCCCACTTGACTCACCAAATTTTGTTTTTCTAGGTTGAAGCGTTAGTTTACAGTAGCAGTTTATATTTTTAGGTGTCCCTCTGTTCTCTCCTATATAGATAGATGAATTTGGAACTCTAAATCCAACATGGTTTGTATTAGCTCTTTGACACTTGGCAAAATAAAGGAGTTCTCAGGTTTTTCTCTATGATTTGTTTCCTTCTCAAGTATCCCTAAGCATAGACTGTGGAAAAGCACTTTCATTGAAAGGTGTTGCCACGCTTCCAAGAAATTACGAGTTTCCGAAATACCAAAAAATATTTTTTCACCAAATCTTGATGATACTTCGTGGTAATGACAAGTACTCAAATCCCACTTGGCTTACCTAATTTTGTTCTTCTAGGTTGAAGCGTTCGTTTACAGTAGCAGTTTATATTTTTTATTTTTCCCTCTGTTCTCTCCTATATAGATAGATGAATTTGGAACTCTAAATCCAACATGGTTTGTAGTAGCTCTTTGAAACTAGACAAAATAAAGGAGTTCTCAGTTTTGTCTATATGATTTGTTTCCTCTTCAAGTAGCCCAGGCAGAGACTGTGGAAAAGCACTTCCATTGAAAGGGGTTGCCAAGCTTCCAAGAAATTAGGGGTTTCCGAAATACCAGCAAATATTTTTTCACCCAATCTTGATGATACTTGGTGGTAATGAAAAGTACACAAATCCCACTTGGCTCACCAAATTTTGTTCTGCTAGGTTGAAGCGGTCGTTTACAGTAGCAGTTTTTATTTTTAGGTTTCACTCTGTTCTTTTTTATATAGATAGATGAATTTTAACTCTAAATCCAACATGCATTGTAGTAGCTCTTTGAAACTTGACAAAATGAAGAAGTTCTCAGTTTTGTCTCTATGACTTGTTTCCTCTTCAAGTAACCCTAGGCAGAAACTGTGGAAAAGCACTTTCATTGAGAGGGGTTGTCAGGCTTCTAAGAAATAACGAGTTTTTGAAATACCAGCAAATATTTTTTCACCCCAATTTGATGATATTTGGTGGTAATGACAAGGACACAAATCCCACTTGGCTCACCAAATTTTGCTCTTCTAGGTTGAAGCGTTCGTTTACAGTAGCAGTTTTTATTTTTAAGTTTCCCTCTGTTCTCTCCTATATAGATAGATGAATTTGGAACTCTAAATCCAACATGGTTTGTAGTAGCTCTTTGAAACTTGACAAAATAAAAAGGTTCTCAGTTTTGTTTCTATGGTTTGTTTCCTCTTCAAATAGCCCTAGGCACAGACTGGGGAAAAGCTAATTCATTGAGAGGTGTTGCCAAGCTTCTAAGAATTAACGAGTTTCCGAAATACCAGCAAATATTTTTTCACCCAATCATGATGATACTTGGTGGTAATGATTGGTATAAAAATCTCACTTGGCTCACGAAATTTTGTTTTTGTAGGTTCAAGCGTTCGTTTACAGTAGCAGTTTTTATTTTTAGGTTTCACTTTTTTCTCTCCTATATAGATAGATGAATTTGGAACTCTAATTACAACAAGGTTTGTAGTAGCTCTCTGAAACTTGACAAAAAAAAAGTAGTGCTCAGACTTGTCTCTATGATTTGTTTCCTCTTCAAGTAGGCCAGGCAGCGACTGTGGAAAAGCATTTCCATTGAAAGGGGTTGCCAAGCTTCCAAGAAATTACGGGTTTCCGAAATACCAGCAAATATTTTTTAACACAATCTTGATGATACTTGGTGGTAATGATCGGTACAAAAATCCCACTTGGCGCACGAAATTTTGTTCTTCTAGGTTGAAGCGTTCGTTTACAGTAGCAGTTTTTATTTTTAGGTTTCACTCTGTTCTTTTTTATATAGATAGATGAATTTGGAACTCTAAATCCAACATGCATTGTAGTAGCTCTTTGAAACTTGACAAAATAAAGGAGTACTCAGTTTTGTCTCTATGATTTGTTTCCTCTTCAAGTAGCCCTAAGCAGAGACTGTGGAAAAGCACTTTCATTGAGAGGGTTTGCCAGGCTTCTAAGAAATAACGAGTTTCTGAAATACCAGCAAATATTTTTTCACCCAATAGTGATGATATTTGGTGGTAATGACAAGGACACAAATCCCACATGGCTCACCAAATTTTGTTCTTCTAGGATGAAGCGTTCTTTTAGAGTAGCAGTTTATATTTTTAGGTTTCCCTCTGTTCTCTCCTATATAGATAGATGAATTTGGAACTCTAAATGCAACATGGTTTCTAGTAGCTCTTTGAAACTTGACAAAATAAAGGAGTACTCAGTTTTGTCTCTATGATTTGTTTCCTCTTCAAGTAGCCCTAAGCAGAGACTATGGAAAAGCACTTTCATTGAAAGGGATTGCCAAGCTCCCAAAAAATTACGTGTTTCCGAAATACCAGCAAATATTCTTTCACCCAATCTTGATGATATTTGGTGGTAATGACAAGGACACAAATCCCACTTGGCTCACCAAATTTTGCTCTTCTAGGTTGAAGCGTTCGTTTACAAGAGCAGTTTTTATTTTTAGGTTTCCCTCTGTTCTCTCCTATATAGATAGATGAATTTGGAACTCTAAATCCAACATGGTTTGTAGTAGCTCTTTGAAACTTGACAAAATAAAGGAGTTCTCAGTTTTGTCTCTATGGTTTGTTTCCTCTTTAAGTAGCCCTAGGCACAGACTGGGGAAAAGCCCTTTCATTGAGAGTTGTTGCCAAGCTTCTAAGAAATAACGAGTTTCCAAAATACCAGCAAATATTTTTTCACACAATCTTGATGATACTGGTGGTAATGATCAGTACACAAATCCCACTTGACTCACCAAATTTGGTTCTTCTAGGTTGAAGCGTTCATTTACAGTTGCAGTTTATATTTTTAGGTGTCCCTCTGTTCTCTCCTATATAGATAGATGAATTTGGAACTCTAAATCCAACATGGTTTGTAGTAACTCTTTGACACTTGGCAAAATAAAGGAGTTCTCAGTTTTGTCTCTATGATTTGTTTCCTTCTCAAGTATCCCTAAGCAGAGACTGTGGAGAAGCACTTTCATTGAAAGGGGTTGCCAAGCTTCCATGAAATTACGAGTTTCCGAAATACCAGAAAATATTTTTCACCCAAACTTGATGATACTTGGTGGTAATGACAAGTACTCAAATCCCACTTGGCTCACCAAATTTTGTTCTTCTAGGTTGAAGCGTTCGTTTACACTAGCAGTTTATATTTTTAGGTTTCCCTCTGTTCTCTCCTATATAGATAGATGAATTTGGAACTCTAAATCCAACATGGTTTGTAGTAAGCTCTTTGAAAATTAGACAAAATAAAGGAGTTCTCATTTTTGGTCT
>NW_027516831.1:0-23056 GCF_048772815.1 Callospermophilus lateralis
TTTCAAGTATTGATCAGGACACCAATCAAACGTGGATGCCCAAGTTTTGTTCTTCTAGGTTGTAGCATTCGTTTGCAGTAACAGTTTGAATTTTAGTTTTCACTCTGTTTTCTCCTATATTGACAGATGCAGTTCGAACTCTAAATCAAACATGGTTTGTGCTAGCTTCTTGAAACTTGACACAATAAAGTAGTTCTACGTTCTATCTCTAAGGTTTGTTTCCTCTTGATGTAGCCTTAAGCAGAGACTGGCGAATAACACTTTCAATGAAAGGCGTTGTTAAGCTTCCAAAAAACTACCGCCTCCTGAAATCTCAACATACATTTTTTCATCCAATATTCATGATTCTTTCAAGTATTGATCAGTACACCAATCAAACGTGGATGCCCACTTTTTGTTCTTCTAGGTTGTAGCATTCGTTTGCAGGAACAGTTAGAAATTATAGGTTTCACTCTGTTTTCTCCTATATTGACAGATGCAGTTAGAACTCTAAATCAAACACGGTTTGTTGCTAGCTTCTTGAAACTAAACACAGTAAAGTAGTTCTACGTTCTATCTCTAAGGTTTGTTTCCTCTTGTATCCTAAAGCTGGGACTGGTGAATAACACTTATACTGAAAGGGGTTGCCAAACTTCCAACACACTAGAGTCTCCTGATCTCAACATATATTTTTTCATCCAATCTTCATGATACTTTCAAGTAATGATCAGTACACCAATCCCACTTGGATGCCAAAGTTTAGTTCTCCTAGATTCAAGCATTCTTTTGGAGTAACAGTTTGAATTTTTAGGTTTCACTCTGTTTTCTCCTATATTGACAAATGTAGTTCGAACTCTAAATCAAACACTGTTTGTGCTAGCTTCTTGAAACTTTAAACAGTAAAGTAGTTCTACATTCTATTTTTATTTTTTGTTTCCTCTGGATGTAGACCTAAGCAGAGACTGACGAAAGACACATTCAATGAAAGGCGTTGTTAGGCTGCCAAAATACTACAGTCTCCTGAAATCTCAACATATTTTTTTTCCGACCTTCATGATAATTTCATGTAATCAGCAGTACACCAATAAAACGTGGATGTTCAAGTTTCGTTCTCCTAGGTTGAAGCATTCGTTTACAGTAACAGTTTGAATTTTTAGTTTTCACTCTGTTTTCTCCTATATTGACAGATGCAGTTCGAACTCTAAATCAAACATGGTTTGTGCTAGCCTCTTGAAACTTGACACAATAAAGTAGTTCTACGTTCTATCTCTAAGGTTTGTTTCCTCTTGATGTAGCCTTAAGCAGAGACTGGCGAATAACACTTTCAATGAAAGGCGTTGTTAAGCTTCCAAAAAACTACCGTCTCCTGAAATATCAACATATACTTTTTCATCCAATCTTCATGATTCTTTCAAGTATTGATCAGTACACCAATCAAACGTGGATGCCCAAATTTTGTTCTTCTAGGTTGCAGCATTCGTTTGCAGGAACAGTTAGAAATTATAGGTTTCACTCTGTTTTCTCCTATATTGACAGATGCAGTTAGAACTCTAAATCAAACACGGTTTGTGCTAGCTTCTTGAAACTTGACACAGTAAAGTAGTTCTACGTTTTATCTCTAAAGTTTGTTTCCTCTTGTATCCTAAAGCTGGGACTGGCGAATAACACTTATACTGAAAGGGGTTGCCAAACTTCCAACACACTAGAGTCTCCTGAAATCTCAACATATATTTTTTCATCCAATCTTCATGATACTTTCAAGTAATGATCAGTACACCAATCCTACTTGGATGCCAAAGTTTAGTTCTCCTAGATTGAAGCATTCTTTTGGAGTAACAGTTTGAATTTTTAGGTTTCACTCTGTTTTCTCCTATATTGACAAATGTAGTTCGAACTCTAAATCAAACACGGTTTGTGCTAGCTTCTTGAAACTTGAAACAGTAAAGTAGTTCTACATTCTATTTTTACTTTTTGTTTCCTCTGGATGTAGACCTAAGCAGAGACTGATGAAAGACACATTCAATGAAAGGCGTTGTTAGGCTGCCAAAATACTACAGTCTCCTGAAATCTCAACATATTTTTTTTTCCGACCTTCATGATAATTTCAAGTAATGAGAAGTACACCAATAAAACGTGGATGTTCAAGTTCCGTTCTCCTAGGTTGAAGCATTCGTTTGCAGTAACAGTTTGAATTTTTAGTTTTCACTCTGTTTTCTCCTGTATTGACAGATGCAGTTCGAACTCTAAATCAAACATGGTTTGTGCGAGCTTCTTGAAACTTCACACAATAAAGTAGTTCTACGTTCTTTCTCTATGGTTTGTTTCCTCTTGATGCAGCCTTAAGCAGAGACTGGCGAATAACACTTTCAATGAAAGGCGTTGTTAAGCTTCCAAAAAACTACCGTCTCCTGAAATCTCAACATACATTTTTTAATCCAATCTTCATGATTCTTTCAAGTATTGATCAGTACACCAATCAAACGTGGATGACCAGGTTTTGTTCTTCTAGGTTGTAGCATTCGTTTGCAGGAACAGTTAGAAATTATAGGTTTCACTCTGTTTTCTCCTATATTGACAGATGCAGTTAGAACTCTAAATCAAACACGGTTAGTGCTAGCTTCTTGAAACTTGACACAATAAAGTACTTCTACGTTCTATCACTAAGGTTTGTTTCCTCTTGTATCCCAAAGCTGGGACTGGCGAATAACACTTATACTGAAAGGGGTTGCCAAATTTCCAACACACTAGAGTCTCCTGAAATCTCAACATATATTTTTTCATCCAATCTTCATGATACTTTCAAGTAATGATCAGTACACCATTCCCACTTGGATGCCAAAGTTTAGTTCTCCTAGATTGAAGCATTCTTTTGGAGTAACAGTTTGAATTTTTAGGTTTCCCTCTGTTTTCTCCTATATTGACAAATGTAGTTCGAACTCTAAATCAAACAGGGTTTGTCCTAGCTTCTTGAAACTTGAAACAGTAAAGTAGTTCTACATTCTATTTTTATTTTTTTGTTTCCTCTGGATGTAGACCTAAGCAGAGTCTGACGAAAGACTCATTCAATGAAATGCGATGTTAGGCTGCCAAAATACTACAGGCTCCTGAAATCTCAACATATTTTTTTTCCGACCTTCATGATAATATCAAGTAATCAGCAGTACACCAATAAAACGTGGATGTTCAAGTTTCGTTCTCCTAGGTTGATGCATTCGTTTGCAGTAACAGTTTGAATTTTTAGTTTTCACTCTGTTTTCTCCTATATTGACAGATGCAGTTCGAACTCTAAATCAAACATGGTTAGTGCTAGCTTCTTGAAACTTGACACAATAAAGTAGTTCTACATTCTATCTCTAAGGTTTGTTTCCTCTTGTATCCTAAATCTGGGACTGGCGAATAACACTTATACTGAAAGGGGTTGCCAAACTTCCAACACACTAGAGTCTCCTGAAAACTCAACATATTTTTTTTCCGACCTTCATGATAATTTCAAGTAATCAGCAGTACACCAATAAAACGTGGATGTTCAAGTTCCATTCTCCTAGGTTGAAGCATTCGTTTGCAGTAACAGTTTGAATTTTTAGTTTTCACTCTGTTTTCTCCGATATTGACAGATGCAGTTCGAACTCTAAATCAATCATGGTTTGCGCTAGCTTCTTGAAACTTGACACAATAAAGTAGTTCTACGTTCTATCTCTAAGGTTTGTTTCTTCTTGATGTAGCCTTAAGCAGAGACTGGCGAATAACACTTTCAATGAAAGGCGTTGTTAAGCTTCCAAAAAACTACCGTCTCCTGAAATCTCAACATATATTTTTTCATCCAAACTTCATGATTCTTTCAAGTATTGATCAGTACACCAATCAAACGTGGATGCCCAAGTTTTGTTCTTCTAGGTTGTAGCATTCGTTTGCAGTAACAGTTTGAATTTTTAGTTTTCACTCTGTTTTCTCCTGTATTGACAGATGCAGTTCGAACTCTAAATCAAACATGGTTTGTGCTAGCTTCCTGAAACTTGACACAATAAAGTAGTTCTACGTTCTATCTCTAAGGTTTGTTTCTTCTTGATGTAGCCTTAAGCAGAGACTGGCGAATAACACTTTCAATGAAAGGCGTTGTTAAGCTTCCAAAAAACTACCGTCTCCTGAAATCTCAACATACATTTTTTCATCCAATATTCATGATTCTTTCAAGTATTGATCAGTACACCAATCAAACGTGGATGCCCACTTTTTGTTCTTCTAGGTTGTAGCATTCGTTTGCAGGAACAGTTAGAAATTATAGGTTTCACTCTGTTTTCTCCTATATTGACAGATGCAGTTAGAACTCTAAATCAAACACGGTTTGTGCTAGCTTCTTGAAACTAAACACAGTAAAGTACTTCTACGTTCTATCTCTAAGGTTTGTTTCCTCTTGTATCCTAAAGCTGGGACTGGTGAATAACACTTATACTGAAAGGGGTTGCCAAACTTCCAACACACTAGAGTCTCCTGAAATCTCAACATATATTTTTTCATCCAATCTTCATGATACTTTCAAGTAATGATCAGTACACCAATCCCACTTGGATGCCAAAGTTTAGTTCTCCTAGATTCAAGCATTCTTTTGGAGTAACAGTTTGAATTTTTAGGTTTCACTCTGTTTTCTCCTATATTGACAAATGTAGTTCAAACTCTAAATCAAACACGGTTTGTGCTAGCTTCTTGAAACTTGAAACAGTAAAGTAGTTCTACATTCTATTTTTATTTTTTGTTTCCTCTGGATGTAGACCTAAGCAGAGACTGACGAAAGACACATTCAATGAAAGGCGTTGTTAGGCTGCCAAAATACTACAGTCTCCTGAAATCTCAACATATTTTTTTCCGACCTTCATGATAATTTCATGTAATCAGCAGTACACCAATAAAACGTGGATGTTCAAGTTTCGTTCTCCTAGGTTGAAGCATTCGTTTACAGTAACAGTTTGAATTTTTAGTTTTCACTCTGTTTTCTCCTATATTGACAGATGCAGTTCGAACTCTAAATCAAACATGGTTTGTGCTAGCCTCTTGAAACTTGACACAATAAAGTAGTTCTACGTTCTATCTCTAAGGTTTGTTTCCTCTTGATGTAGCCTTAAGCAGAGACTGGCGAATAACACTTTCAATGAAAGGCGTTGTTAAGCTTCCAAAAAACTACCGTCTCCTGAAATATCAACATATACTTTTTCATCCAATCTTCATGATTCTTTCAAGTATTGATCAGTACACCAATCAAACGTGGATGCCCAAATTTTGTTCTTCTAGGTTGCAGCATTCGTTTGCAGGAACAGTTAGAAATTATAGGTTTCACTCTGTTTTCTCCTATATTGACAGATGCAGTTAGAACTCTAAATCAAACACGGTTTGTGCTAGCTTCTTGAAACTTGACACAGTAAAGTAGTTCTACGTTTTATCTCTAAAGTTTGTTTCCTCTTGTATCCTAAAGCTGGGACTGGCGAATAACACTTATACTGAAAGGGGTTGCCAAACTTCCAACACACTAGAGTCTCCTGAAATCTCAACATATATTTTTTCATCCAATCTTCATGATACTTTCAAGTAATGATCAGTACACCAATCCTACTTGGATGCCAAAGTTTAGTTCTCCTAGATTGAAGCATTCTTTTGGAGTAACAGTTTGAATTTTTAGGTTTCACTCTGTTTTCTCCTATATTGACAAATGTAGTTCGAACTCTAAATCAAACACGGTTTGTGCTAGCTTCTTGAAACTTGAAACAGTAAAGTAGTTCTACATTCTATTTTTACTTTTTGTTTCCTCTGGATGTAGACCTAAGCAGAGACTGATGAAAGACACATTCAATGAAAGGCGTTGTTAGGCTGCCAAAATACTACAGTCTCCTGAAATCTCAACATATTTTTTTTTCCGACCTTCATGATAATTTCAAGTAATGAGAAGTACACCAATAAAACGTGGATGTTCAAGTTCCGTTCTCCTAGGTTGAAGCATTCGTTTGCAGTAACAGTTTGAATTTTTAGTTTTCACTCTGTTTTCTCCTGTATTGACAGATGCAGTTCGAACTCTAAATCAAACATGGTTTGTGCTAGCTTCTTGAAACTTCACACAATAAAGTAGTTCTACGTTCTTTCTCTAAGGTTTGTCTCCTCTTGATGCAGCCTTAAGCAGAGACTGGCGAATAACACTTTCAATGAAAGGCGTTGTTAAGCTTCCAAAAAACTACCGTCTCCTGAAATCTCAACATACATTTTTTAATCCAATCTTCATGATTCTTTCAAGTATTGATCAGTACACCAATCAAACGTGGATGACCAGGTTTTGTTCTTCTAGGTTGTAGCATTCGTTTGCAGGAACAGTTAGAAATTATAGGTTTCACTCTGTTTTCTCCTATATTGACAGATGCAGTTAGAACTCTAAATCAAACACGGTTAGTGCTAGCTTCTTGAAACTTGACACAATAAAGTACTTCTACGTTCTATCACTAAGGTTTGTTTCCTCTTGTATCCCAAAGCTGGGACTGGCGAATAACACTTATACTGAAAGGGGTTGCCAAATTTCCAACACACTAGAGTCTCCTGAAATCTCAACATATATTTTTTTATCCAATCTTCATGATACTTTCAAGTAATGATCAGTACACCATTCCCACTTGGATGCCAAAGTGTAGTTCTCCTAGATTGAAGCATTCTTTTGGAGTAACAGTTTGAATTTTTAGGTTTCCCTCTGTTTTCTCCTATATTGACAAATGTAGTTCGAACTCTAAATCAAACAGGGTTTGTCCTAGCTTCTTGAAACTTGAAACAGTAAAGTAGTTCTACATTCTATTTTTATTTTTTTGTTTCCTCTGGATGTAGACCTAAGCAGAGTCTGACGAAAGACTCATTCAATGAAATGCGTTGTTAGGCTGCCAAAATACTACAGGCTCCTGAAATCTCAACATATTTTTTTTTCCGACCTTCATGATAATATCAAGTAATCAGCAGTACACCAATAAAACGTGGATGTTCAAGTTTCGTTCTCCTAGGTTGATGCATTCGTTTGCAGTAACCGTTTGAATTTTTAGTTTTCACTCTGTTTTCTCCTATATTGACAGATGCAGTTCGAACTCTAAATCAAACATGGTTAGTGCTAGCTTCTTGAAACTTGACACAATAAAGAAGTTCTACGTTCTCTCTCTGAGGTTTGTTTCCTCTTGATGTAGCCTTAAGCAGAGACTGGCGAATAACACTTTCAATGAAAGGCGTTGTTAAGCTTCCAAAAAACTACCGTCTCCTGAAATCTCAACATACATTTTTTCATCCAATCTTCATGATTCTTTCAAGTATTGATCAGTACACCAATCAAACGTGGATGTCCAAGGTTTGTTCTTCTAGGTTTTAGCATTCGTTTGCAGGAACAGTTAGAAATTATAGGTTTCACACTGTTTTCTCCTCTATTGACAGATGCAGTTAGAACTCTAAATCAAACACGGTTTGTGCTAGCTTCTTGAAACTTGACACAATAAAGTAGTTCTACGTTCTATCTCTAAGGTGTGTTTCCTCTTGTATCCCAAAGCTGGGACTGGCGAATAACACTTATACTGAAATGGGTTGCCAAACTTCCAACACACTAGAGTCTCCTGAAATCTCAACATATATTTTTTCATCCAATCTTCATGATACTTTCAAGTAATGATCAGTACACAAATCCCACTTGGATGCCAAAGTTTAGTTCTCCTAGATTGAAGCATTCTTTTGGAGTAACAGTTTGAATTTTTAGGTTTCACTCTGTTTTCTCCTATATTGACAAATGTAGTTCGAACTCTAAATCAAACACGGTTTGTGCTAGCTTCTTGAAACTTGAAACAGTAAAGTAGTTCTACATTCTATTTTTATTTTTGTTTCCTCTGGATGTAGACCTAAGCAGAGACTGACGAAAGACACATTCAATGAAAGGCGTTGTTAGGCTGCCAAAATACTACAGTCTCCTGAAATCTCAACATATTTTTTTTCCGACCTTCATGATAATTTCATGTAATCAGCAGTACACCAATAAAACGTGGATGTTCAAGTTTCGTTCTCCTAGGTTGAAGCATTCGTATGCAGTAACAGTTTGAATTTTTAGTTTTCACTCTGTTTTCTCCTATATTGACAGATGCAGTTCGAACTCTAAATCAAACATGGTTTGTGCTAGCTTCTTGAAACTTGACACAATAAAGTAGTTCTACGTTCTATCTCTAAGGTTTGTTTCCTCTTGATGTAGCCTTAAGCAGAGACTGGCGAATAACACTTTCAATGAAAGGCGTTGTTAAGCTTCCAAAAAACTACCGTCTCCTGAAATCTCAACATATGTTTTTTCATCCAATCTTCATGATTTTTTCAAGTATTGATCAGTACACCAATCAAACGTGGATGCCCAAGTTTTGTTCTTCTAGGTTGTAGCATTCGTTTGCAGGAACAGTTAGAAATTATAGGTTTCACTCTGTTTTCTCCTATATTGACAGATGCAGTTAGAACTCTAAATCAAACATGGTTTGTGCTAGCTTCTTGAAACTTGACACAGTAAAGTAGTTCTACGTTCTATCTCTAAGGTTTGTTTCCTCTTGATGTAGCCTTAAGCAGAGACTGGCGAATAACACTTTCAATGAAAGGCGTTGTTAAGCTTCAAAAAACTACCGTCTCCTGAAATCTCAACATATACTTTTTCATCCAATCTTCATGATTCTTTCAAGTACTGATCAGTACACCAATCAAACGTGGATGCCCAAGTTTTGTTCTTCTAGGTTGTAGCATTCGTTTGCAGGAACAGTTAGAAATTATAGGTTTCACTCTGTTTTCTCCTATATTGACTGATGCAGTTAGAACTCTAAATCAAACACGGTTTGTGCTAGCTTCTTGAAACTTGACACAATAAAGTAGTTCTACGTTCTCTCTCTAAGGTTTGTTTCCTCTTGTATCCTAAAGCTGGGACTGGCGAATAACACTTATACTGATATGGGTTGCCAAACTTCCAACACACTAGAGTCTACTGAAATCTCAACATATATTCTTTCATCCAATCTTCATGATACTTTCAAGTAATGATCAGTACACCAATCCCACTTGGATTCCAAAGTTTAGTTCTCCTAGATTGAAGCATTCTTTTGGAGTAACAGTTTGAATTTTTAGGTTTCACTCTGTTTTCTCCTATATTGACAAATGTAGTTCGAACTCTAAATCAAACACGGTTTGTGCTAGCTTCTTGAAACTTGAAACAGTAAAGTAGTTCTACATTCTATTTTTATTTTTTGTTTCCTCTGGATGTAGACATAAGCAGGGAGACTGACGAAAGACACATTCAATGAAAGGCGTTGTTAGGCTGCCAAAATACTACAGTCTCGGGAAATCTCAACATATTATTTTTTCCGACCTTCATGATGATTTCATGTAATCAGCAGTAAACCAATAAAACGTGGATGTTCAAGTTTCGTTCTCCTAGCTCGAAGCATTCGTTTGCAGTAACAGTTTGAATTTTTAGTTTTCACTCTGTTTTCTCCTATATTGACAGATGCAGTTCGAACTCTAAATCAAACATGGTTTGTGCTAGCTTCTTGAAACTTGACACAATAAAGTAGTTCTACGTTCTATATCTAAGGTTTGTTTTCTCTTGATGTAGCCTTACGCAGAGACTGGCGAATAACACTTTCAATGAAAGGCGTTGTTAAAATTCCAAAAAACTACTGTCTCCTGAAATCTAAACATATATTTTTTCATCCAATCTTCATGATTCTTTCAAGTATTGGTCAGTACACCAATCAAACGTGGATGCCCAAGTTTTGTTCTTCTAGGTTGTAGCATTCGTTTGCAGGAACAGTTAGAAATTATACGTTTCACTCTGTTTTCTCCTATATTGACAGATGCAGTTAGAACTCTAAATCAAACACGGTTTGTGCTAGCTTCTTGAAACTTGACACAATAAAGTAGTTCTACGTTCTATCTCTAAGGTGTGTTTCCTCTTGTATCCCAAAGCTGGGACTGGCGAATAACACTTATACTGAAATGGGTTGCCAAACTTCCAACACACTAGAGTCTCCTGAAATCTCAACATATATTTTTTCATCCAATCTTCATGATACTTTCAAGTAATGATCAGTACACAAATCACACTTGGATGCCAAAGTTTAGTTCTCCTAGATTGAAGCATTCTTTTGGAGTAACAGTTTGAATTTTTAGGTTTCACTCTGGTTTCTCCTATATTGACAAATGTAGTTCGAACTCTAAATCAAACACGGTTTGTGCTAGCTTCTTGAAACTTGAAACAGTAAAGTAGTTCTACATTCTAATTTTATTTTTTGTTTCCTCTGGATGTAGACCTATGCAGAGACGGACGAAAGACACATTCAATGAAAGGCGTTGTTAGGCTGCCAAAATACTACAGTCTCCTGAAATCTCTACATATTTTTTTTTCCGACCTTCATGATAATTTCAAGTAATCAGCAGTACACCAATAAAACGTGGATGTTCAAGTTTCGTTCTCCTAGGTTGAAGCATTCGTATGCAGTAACAGTTTGAATTTTTAGTTTTCACTCTGTTTTCTCCTATATTGACAGATGCAGTTCGAACTCTAAATCAAACATGGTTTGTGCTAGCTTCTTGAAACTTGACACAATAAAGTAGTTCTACGTTCTATCTCTAAGGTTTGTTTCCTCTTGATGTAGCCTTAAGCAGAGACTGGCGAATAACACTTTCAATGAAAGGCGTTGTTAAGCTTCCAAAAAACTACCGTCTCCTGAAATCTCAACATATGTTTTTTCATCCAATCTTCATGATTTTTTCAAGTATTGATCAGTACACCAATCAAACGTGGATGCCCAAGTTTTGTTCTTCTAGGTTGTAGCATTCGTTTGCAGGAACAGTTAGAAATTATAGGTTTCACTCTGTTTTCTCCTATATTGACAGATGCAGGTAGAACTCTAAATCAAACATGGTTTGTGCTAGCTTCTTGAAACTTGACACAGTAAAGTAGTTCTACGTTCTATCTCTAAGGTTTGTTTCCTCTTGATGTAGCCTTAAGCAGAGACTGGCGAATAACACTTTCAATGAAAGGCGTTGTTAAGCTTCAAAAAACTACCGTCTCCTGAAATCTCAACATATACTTTTTCATCCAATCTTCATGATTCTTTCAAGTACTGATCAGTACACCAATCAAACGTGGATGCCCAAGTTTTGTTCTTCTAGGTTGTAGCATTCGTTTGCAGGAACAGTTAGAAATTATAGGTTTCACTCTGTTTTCTCCTATATTGACTGATGCAGTTAGAACTCTAAATCAAACACGGTTTGTGCTAGCTTCTTGAAACTTGACACAATAAAGTAGTTCTACGTTCTCTCTCTAAGGTTTGTTTCCTCTTGTATCCTAAAGCTGGGACTGGCGAATAACACTTATACAGAAAGGGGTTGCCAAACTTCCAACACACTAGAGTCTCCTGAAATCTCAACATATATTTTTTCATCCAATCTTCATGATACTTTCAAGTAATGATCAGTTCACCAATCCCACTTGGATGCCAAAGTTTAGTTCTCCTAGATTGAAGCATTCTTTTGGAGTAACAGTTTGAATTTTTAGGTTTCACTCTGGTTTCTCCTATATTGACAAATGTAGTTCGAACTCTAAATCAAACACGGTTTGTGCTAGCTTCTTGAAACTTGAAACAGTAAAGTAGTTCTACATTCTATTTTTATTTTTTGTTTCCTCTGGATGTAGACCTAAGCAGAGACTGACGAAAGACACATTCAATGAAAGGCGTTGTTAGGCTGCCAAAATACTACAGTCTCGGGAAATCTCAACATATTTTTTTTTCCGACCTTCATGATAATTTCATGTAATCAGCAGTACACCAATAAAACGTGGATGTTCAAGTTTCGTTCTCCTAGCTTGAAGCATTCGTTTGCAGTAACAGTGTGAATTTTTAGTTTTCACTCTGTTTTCACCTATATTGACAGATGCAGTTCGAACTCTAAATCAAACATGGTTTGCGCTAGCTTCTTGAAACTTGACACAATAAAGTAGTTCTACGTTCTATCTCTAAGGTTTGTTTCCTCTTGATGTAGCCTTAATCAGAGACTGGCGAATAACACTTTAAATGAAAGGCGTTGTTTAGCTTAGAAAAAACTACCGTCTCCTGAAATCTCAACATACATTTTTTCATCCAATCTTCATGATACTTTCAAGTAATGATCAGTACACCAATCCCACTTGGATGCCAAAGTTTAGTTCTCCTAGATTGAAGCATTCTTTTGGAGTAACAGTTTGAATTTTTAGGTTTCACTCTGTTTTCTCCTATATTGACAAATGTAGTTCGAACTCTAAATCAAACACGGTTTGTGCTAGCTTCATGAAACTTGAAACAGTAAAGTAGTTCTACATTCTATTTTTATTTTTTGTTTCCTCTGGATGTAGACATAAGCAGAGACTGACGAAAGACACATTCAATGAAAGGCGTTGTTAGGCTGCCAAAATACTACAGTCTCGGGAAATCTCAACATATTATTTTTTCCGACCTTCATGATAATTTCATGTAATCAGCAGTACACAAATAAAACGTGGATGTTCAAGTTTCGTTTTCCTAGGTTGAAGCATTCGTTTGCAGTAACAGTTTGAATTTTTAGTTTTCACTCTGTTTTCTCTATATTGACAGATGTAGTTTGAACTCTAAATCAAACATGGTTTGTGCTAGCTTCTTGAAACGTGACACAATAAAGTAGTTCTACGTTCTATCTCTAAGGTTTGTTTCCTCTTGATGTAGCCTTAAGCAGAGACTGGCAAATAACACTTTCAATGAAAGGCGTTGTTAAGCTTCCAAAAAACTACCGTCTCCTGAAATCTCAACATACATTTTTTTCATCCAATCTTCATGATTCTTTCAAGTATTGATCAGTACACCAATCAAACTTGGATGCCCAAGTTTTGTTCTTCTAGGTTGTAGCATTCGTTTGCAGGAACAGTTAGAAATTATAGGTTTCACTCTGTTTTCTCCTATATTGACAGATGCAGTTAGAACTCTAAATCAAACACGGTTTGTGCTAGCTTCTTGAAACTTGACACAGTAAAGTAGTCCTACGTTCTATCTCTAAGGTTTGTTTCCTCTTGTATCCTAATGCTGGGACTGGCGAATAACACTTATACTGAAAGGGGTTGCCAAACTTCCAACACACTAGAGTCTCCTGAAATCTCAACATATATTTTTTCATCCAATCTTCATGATACTTTCAAGTAATGATCAGTACACCAATCCCACTTGGATGCCAAAGTTTAGTTCTCCTAGATTGAAGCATTCTTTTGGAGTAACAGTTTGAATTTTTAGGTTTCACTCTGTTTTCTCCTATATTGACAAATGTAGTTCGAACTCTAAATCAAACAGGGTTTGTGCTAGCTTCTTGAAACTTGAAACAGTAAAGTAGTTCTACATTCTATTTTTATTTTTTGTTTCCTCTGGATGTAGACCTAAGCAGAGACTGACGAAAGACACATTCAATGAAAGGCGTTGTTAGGCTGCCAAAATACTACAGGCTCCTGAAATCTCAACATATTTTTTTTTCCGACCTTCAAGATAATTTCAAGTAATGAGCAGTACACCAATAAAACGTGGATGTTCAAGTTTCGTTCTCCTAGGTTGAAGCATTCGTTTGCAGTAACAGTTTGAATTTTTAGTTTTCACTCTGTTTTCTCCTATATTGACAGATGCAGTTCAAACTCTAAATCAAACATGGTTTGTGCTAGCTTCTTGAAACTTGACACAATAAAGTAGTTCTACGTTCTATCTCTAAGGTTTGTTTCCTCTTGATGTAGCCTTAAGCAGAGACTGGCGAATAACTCTTTCAATGAAAGGCGTTGTTAAGCTTCCATAAAACTACCGTCTCCTGAAATCTCAACATATATTTTTTCATCCAATCTTCATGATTCTTTCAAGTATTGATCAGTACACCAATCAAACGTGGATGCCCAAGTTTTGTTCTTCTAGGTTGTAGCATTCGTTTGCAGGAACAGTTAGAAATTATAGGTTTCACTCTGTTTTCTCCTATATTGACAGATGCAGTTAGAACTCTAAATCAAACACGGTTTGTGCTAGCTTCTTGAAACTTGACACAGTAAAGTAGTTCTACGTTCTATCTCTAAGGTTTGTTTCCTCTTGATGTAGCCTTAAGCAGAGACTGGCGAATAACACTTTCAATGAAAGGCGTTGTTAAGCTTCCAAAAAACTACGGTCTCCTGAAATCTCAACATATATTTTTTCATCCTATCTTCATGATTCTTTCAAGTATTGATCAGTACACCAATCAAACGTGGATGCCCAAGTTTTGTTCTTCTAGGTTGTAGCATTCGTTTGCAGGAACAGTTAGAAATTATAGGTTTCACTCTGTTTTCTCCTATATTGACAGATGCAGTTAGAACTCTAATCAAACACGGTTTGTGCTAGCTTCTTGAAACTTGACACAACAAAGTAGTTCTACGTTCTATCTCTAAGGTTTGTTTCCTCTTGTATCCTAAAGCTGGGACTGGCGAATAACACTTATACTGAAAGGGGTTGCCAAACTTCCAACACACTAGAGTCTCCTGAAATCTCAACATATATTTTTTCATCCAATCTTCATGATACTTTCAAGTAATGATCAGTACACCAATCCAACTTGGATGCCAAAGTTTAGTTCTCCTAGATTGAAGCATTCTTTTGGAGTAACAGTTTGAATTTTTAGGTTTCACTCTGTTTTCTCCTATATTGACAAATGTAGTTCGAACTCTAAATCAAACACGGTTTGTGCTAGCTTCTTGAAACTTGAAACAGTAAAGTAGTTCTACATTCTATTTTTATTTTTTGTTTCCTCTGGATGTAGACCTAAGCAGAGACTGACGAAAGACACATTCAATGAAAGGCGTTGTTAGGCTGCCAAAATACTACAGTCTCCTGAAATCTCAACATATTTTTTTTCCGACCTTCATGATAATTTCATGTAATTAGCAGTACACCAATAAAACGTGGATGTTCAAGTTTCGTTCTCCTAGGTTGAAGCATTCGTTTGCAGTAACAGTTTTAATTTTTAGTTTTCACTCTGTTTTCTCCTATATTGACAGATGCAGTTCGAACTCTAAATCAAACATGGTTTGTGCTAGCTTCTTGAAACTTGACACAATAAAGTAGTTCTACGTTCTATCTCTAAGGTTTGTTTCCTCTTGATGTAGCCTTAAGCAGAGACTGGCGAATAACACTTTCAATGAAAGGCGTTGTTAAGCTTCCAAAAAACTACCGTCTCCTGAAATCTCAACATATATTTTTTCATCCAATCTTCATGATTCTTTCAAGTATTGATCAGTACACCAATCAAACGTGGATGCCCAAGTTTTGTTCTTCTAGGTTGTAGCATTCGTTTGCAGGAACAGTTAGAAATTATAGGTTTCACTCTGTTTTCTCCTATATTGACAGATGCAGTTAGAACTCTAAATCAAACACGGTTTGTGCTAGGTTCTTGAAACTTGACACAGTAAATTAGTTCTACGTTCTATCTCTAATTTTTGTTTCCCCTTGTATCCTAAAGCTGGGACTGGCGAATAACACTTATACTGAAAGGGGTTGACAAACTTCCAACACACTAGAGTCTCCTGAAATCTCAACATATATTTTTTCATCCAATCTTCATGATACTTTCAAGTCATGATCAGTACACCATTCCCACTTGGATGCCAAAGTTTAGTTCTCCAAGATTGAAGCATTCTTTTGGAGTAACAGTTTGAATTTTTAGGTTTCACTCTGTTTTCTCCTATATTGACAAATGTAGTTCGAACTCTAAATCAAACACGGTTTGTGCTAGCTTCTTGAAACTTGAAACAGTAAAGTAGTTCTACATTCTATTTTTATTTTTTGTTTCCTCTGGATGTAGACCTAAGCAGAGACTGACGAAAGACACATTCACTGAAAGGCGTTGTTAGGCTGCCAAAATACTACAGTCTCCTGAAATCTCAACATATTTTTTTTCCGACCTTCATGATAATTTCATGTAATCAGCAGTACATCAATAAAACGTGGATGTTCAAGTTTCGTTCTCCTAGGTTGAAGCATTCGTTTGCAGTAACAGTTTGAAATTTTAGTTTTCACTCTGTTTTCTCCTATATTGACAGATGCAGTTCGAACTCTAAATCAAACATGGTTTGTGCTAGCTTCTTGAAACTTGACACAATAAAGTAGTTCTACGTTCTATCTCTAATTTTTGTTTCCTCTTGATGTAGCCTTAAGCAGAGACTGGCGAATAACACTTTCAATGAAAGGCGTTGTTAAGCTTCCAAAAAACTACCGTCTCCTGAAATCTCAACATATATTTTTTCATCCAATCTTCATGATTCTTTCAAGTATTGATCAGTACACCAATCAAACGTGGATGCCCAAGTTTTGTTCTTCTAGGTTGTAGCATTCGTTTGCAGGAACAGTTAGAAATTATAGGTTTCACTCTGTTTTCTCCTATATTGACAGATGCAGTTAGAACTCTAAATCAAACACGGTTTGTGCTAGCTTCTTGAAACTTGACACAATAAAGTAGTTCTACGTTCTATCTCTAAGGTTTGTTTCCTCTTGTATCCTAAAGCTGGGACTGGCGAATAACACTTATACTGAAAGGGGTTGCCAAACTTCCAACACACTAGAGTCTCCTGAAATCTCAACATATATTTTTTCATCCAATCTTCATGATACTTTCAAGTAATGATCAGTACACCCTCCCACTTGGATGCCAAAGTTTAGTTCTCCTAGATTGAAGCATTCTTTTGGAGTAACAGTTTGAATTTTTAGGTTTCACTCTTTTCTCCTATACTGACAAATGTAGTTCGAACTCTAAATCAAACACGGTTTGTGCTAGCTTCTTGAAACTTGAAACAGTAAAGTAGTTCTACATTCTATTTTTATTTTTTGTTTCCTCTGGATGTAGACCTAAGCAGAGACTGACGAAAGACACATTCAATGAAAGGCGTTGTTAGGCTGCCAAAATACTACAGTCTCCTGAAATCTCAACATATTTTTTTTTCCGACCTTCATGATAATTTCAAGTAATGAGCAGTACACCAATAAAACGTGGATGTTCAAGTTCCGTTCTACTAGGTTGAAGCATTCGTTTGCAGTAACAGTTTGAATTTTTAGTTTTCACTCTGTTTTCTCCTATATTGACAGATGCAGTTCGAACTCTAAATCAAACCTGGTTTGTGCTAGCTTCTTGAAACTTGACACAATAAAGTAGTTCTACGTTCTATCTCTAAGGTTTCTTTCCTCTTGATGTAGCCATAAGCAGAGACTGGCGAATAACACTTTCAATGAAAGGCGTTGTTAAGCTTCCAAAAAACTACAGTCTCCTGAAACCTCAACATATATTTTTTCATCCAATCTTCATGATTCTTTCAAGTATTGATCAGTACACCAATCAAACGTGGATGCCCAAGTTTTGTTCTTCTAGGTTGTAGCATTCGTTGCAGGAACAGTTAGAAATTATAGGTTTCACTCTGTTTTCTCCTATATTGACAGACACAGTTAGAACTCTAAATCAAACACGGTTTGTGCTGGCTTCTTGAAACTTGACACAATAAAGTAGTTCTACGTTCTATCTCTAAGGTTTGTTTCCTCTTGTATCCTAAAGCTGGGACTGGTGAATAACACTTATACTGAAAGGGGTTGCCAAACTTCCAACACACTAGAGTCTCCTGAAATCTCAACATATATTTTTTCATCCAATCTTCATGATACTTTCAAGTAATGATCAGTACACCAATCCCACTTGGATGCCAAAGTTTAGTTCTCCTAGATTGAAGCATTCTTTTGGAGTAACAGTTTGAATTTTTAGGTTTCACTCTGTTTTCTCCTATATTGACAAATGTAGTTCGAACTCTAAATCAAACACGGTTTGTGCTAGCTTCTTGACACTTGAAACAGTAAAGTAGTTCTACATTCTATTTTTATTTTTTGTTTCCTCTGGATGTAGACCTAAGCAGAGACTGACGAAAGACACATTCAATGAAAGGCGTTGTTAGGCTGCCAAAATACTACAGTCTCCTGAAATCTCAACATATTTTTTTTTCGACCTTCATGATAATTTCAAGTAATGAGCAGTACACCAATAAAACGTGGATGTTCAAGTTTCGTTCTCCTAGGTTGAAGCATTCGTTTGCAGTAACAGTTTGAATTTTTAGTTTTCACTCTGTTTTCTCCTATATTGACAGATGCAGTTCGATCTCTAAATCAAACATGGTTTGTGCTAGCTTCTTGAAACTTGACACAATAAAGTAGTTCTACTTTCTATCTCTAAGGTTTGTTTCCTCTTGATGTAGCCTTAAGCAGAGACTGGCGAATAACACTTTCAATGAAAGGCGTTGTTAAGCTTCCAAAAAACTACCGACTCCTGAAATCTCAACATATATTTTTTCATCCAATCTTCATGATTCTTTCAAGTATTGATCAGTACACCAATCAAACGTGGATGCCCAAGTTTTGTTCTTCTAGGTTGTAGCATTCGTTTGCAGGAACAGTTAGAAATTATAGGTTTCACTCTGTTTTCTCCTATATTGACAGATGCAGTTAGAACTCTAAATCAAACACGGTTTGTGCTAGCTTCTTGAAACTTGACACAATAAAGTAGTTCTACGTTCTATCTCTAAGGTTTGTTTCCTCTTGTATATTAAAGCTGGGACTGGCGAATAACACTTATACGGAAAGGGGTTGCCAAACTTCCAACACACTAGAGTCTCCTGAAAACTCAACATATATTTTTTCATCCAATCTTCATGATACTTTCAAGTATGATCAGTACACCAATCCCACTTGGAATGCCAAAGTTTAGTTCTCCTAGGTTGAAGCATTCTTTTGGAGTAACAGTTTGAATTTTTAGGTTTCACTCTGTTTTCTCCTATATTGACAAATGTAGTTCGAACTCTAAATCAAACACGGTTTGTGCTAGCTTCTTGAAACTTGAAACAGTAAAGTAGTTCTACATTCTATTTTTATTTTTTGTTTCCTCTGGATGTAGACCTAAGCAGAGACTGACGAAAGACACATTCACTGAAAGGCGTTGTTAGGCTGCCAAAATACTACAGTCTCCTGAAATCTCAACATATTTTTTTTCCGACCTTCATGATAATTTCATGTAATCAGCAGTACATCAATAAAACGTGGATGTTCAAGTTTCGTTCTCCTAGGTTGAAGCATTCGTTTGCAGTAACAGTTTGAAATTTTAGTTTTCACACTGTTTTCTCCTATATTGACAGATGCAGTTCGAACTCTAAATCAAACATGGTTTGTGCTAGCTTCTTGAAACTTGACACAATAAAGTAGTTCTACGTTCTATCTCTAATTTTTGTTTCCTCTTGATGTAGCCTTAAGCAGAGACTGGCGAATAACACTTTCAATGAAAGGCGTTGTTAAGCTTCCAAAAAACTACCGTCTCCTGAAATCTCAACATATATTTTTTCATCCAATCTTCATGATTCTTTCAAGTATTGATCAGTACACCAATCAAACGTGGATGCCCAAGTTTTGTTCTTCTAGGTTGTAGCATTCGTTTGCAGGAACAGTTAGAAATTATAGGTTTCACTCTGTTTTCTCCTATATTGACAGATGCAGTTAGAACTCTAAATCAAACACGGTTTGTGCTAGCTTCTTGAAACTTGACACAATAAAGTAGTTCTACGTTCTATCTCTAAGGTTTGTTTCCTCTTGTATCCTAAAGCTGGGACTGGCGAATAACACTTATACTGAAAGGGGTTGCCAAACTTCCAACACACTAGAGTCTCCTGAAATCTCAACATATATTTTTTCATCCAATCTTCATGATACTTTCAAGTAATGATCAGTACACCAATCCCACTTGGATGCCAAAGTTTAGTTCTCCTAGATTGAAGCATTCTTTTGGAGTAACAGTTTGAATTTTTAGGTTTCACTCTTTTCTCCTATACTGACAAATGTAGTTCGAACTCTAAATCAAACACGGTTTGTGCTAGCTTCTTGAAACTTGAAACAGTAAAGTAGTTCTACATTCTATTTTTATTTTTTGTTTCCTCTGGATGTAGACCTAAGCAGAGACTGACGAAAGACACATTCAATGAAAGGCGTTGTTAGGCTGCCAAAATACTACAGTCTCCTGAAATCTCAACATATTTTTTTTTCCGACCTTCATGATAATTTCAAGTAATGAGCAGTACACCAATAAAACGTGGATGTTCAAGTTTCGTTCTACTAGGTTGAAGCATTCGTTTGCAGTAACAGTTTGAATTTTTAGTTTTCACTCTGTTTTCTCCTATATTGACAGATGCAGTTCGAACTCTAAATCAAACATGGTTTGTGCTAGCTTCTTGAAACTTGACACAATAAAGTAGTTCTACGTTCTATCTCTAAGGTTTCTTTCCTCTTGATGTAGCCATAAGCAGAGACTGGCGAATAACACTTTCAATGAAAGGCGTTGTTAAGCTTCCAAAAAACTACAGTCTCCTGAAACCTCAACATATATTTTTTCATCCAATCTTCATGATTCTTTCAAGTATTGATCAGTACACCAATCAAACGTGGATGCCCAAGTTTTGTTCTTCTAGGTTGTAGCATTCGTTGCAGGAACAGTTAGAAATTATAGGTTTCACTCTGTTTTCTCCTATATTGACAGACACAGTTAGAACTCTAAATCAAACACGGTTTGTGCTGGCTTCTTGAAACTTGACACAATAAAGTAGTTCTACGTTCTATCTCTAAGGTTTGTTTCCTCTTGTATCCTAAAGCTGGGACTGGCAAATAACACTTATACTGAAAGGGGTTGCCAAACTTCCAACACACTAGAGTCTCCTGAAATCTCAACATATATTTTTTCATCCAATCTTCATGATACTTTCAAGTAATGATCAGTACACCAATCCCACTTGGATGCCAAAGTTTAGTTCTCCTAGATTGAAGCATTTTTTTGGAGTAACAGTTTGAATTTTTAGGTTTCACTCTTTTCTCTTATACTGACAAATGTAGTTCGAACTCTAAATCAAACACGGTTTGTGCTAGCTTCTTCAAACTTGAAACAGTAAAGTAGTTCTACATTCTATTTTTATTTTTTGTTTTCTCTGGATGTAGACCTAAGCAGAGACTGACGAAAGACACATTCAATGAAAGGCGTTGTTAGGCTGCCAAAATACTACAGGCTCCTGAAATCTCAACATATTTTTTTTTCCGACCTTCATGATAATTTCAAGGAATGAGCAGTACACCAATAAAACCTGGACGTTCAAGTTTCGTTCTACTAGGTTGAAGCATTCGTTTGCAGTAACAGTTTGAATTTTTAGTTTTCACTCTGTTTTCTCCTATATTGACAGATGCAGTTCGAACTCTAAATCAAACATGGTTTGTGCTAGCTTCTTGAAACTTGACACAATAAAGTAGTTCTACGTTCTATCTCTAAGGTTTGTTCCCTCTTGATGTAGCCTTAAGCAGAGACTGGCGAATAACACTTTCAATGAGAGGCTTTGTTAAGCTTCCAAAAAACTACCGTCTCCTGAAACCTCAACATATATTTTTTCATCCAATCTTCATGATTCTTTCAAGTATTGATCAGTACACCAATCAAACGTGGATGCCCAAGTTTTGTTCTTCTAGGTTGTAGCATTCGTTTGCAGGAACAGTTAGAAATTATAGGTTTCACTCTGTTTTCTCCTATATTGACAGATGCAGTTAGAACTCTAAATCAAACACGGTTTGTGCTAGCTTCTTGAAACTTGACACAATAAAGTAGTTCTACGTTCTATCTCTAAGGTTTGTTTCCTCTTGTATCCTAAAGCTGGGACTGGCGAATAACACTTATACGGAAAGGGGTTGCCAAACTTCCAACACACTAGAGTCTCCTGAAAACTCAACATATATTTTTTCATCCAATCTTCATGATACTTTCAAGTATGATCAGTACACCAATCCCACTTGGAATGCCAAAGTTTAGTTCTCCTAGATTGAAGCATTCTTTTGGAGTAACAGTTTGAATTTTTAGGTTTCACTCTGTTTTCTCCTATACTGACAAATGTAGTTCGAACTCTAAAGCAAACACGGTTTGTGCTAGCTTCTTGAAACTTGACACAATAAAGTAGTTCTACGTTCTATCTCTAAGGTTTCTTTCCTCTTGATGTAGCCATAAGCAGAGACTGGCGAATAACACTTTCAATGAAAGGCGTTGTTAAGCTTCCAAAAAACTACAGTCTCCTGAAACCTCAACATATATTTTTTCATCCAATCTTCATGATTCTTTCAAGTATTGATCAGTACACCAATCAAACGTGGATGCCCAAGTTTTGTTCTTCTAGGTTGTAGCATTCGTTGCAGGAACAGTTAGAAATTATAGGTTTCACTCTGTTTTCTCCTATATTGACAGACACAGTTAGAACTCTAAATCAAACACGGTTTGTGCTGGCTTCTTGAAACTTGACACAATAAAGTAGTTCTACGTTCTATCTCTAAGGTTTGTTTCCTCTTGTATCCTAAAGCTGGGACTGGCAAATAACACTTATACTGAAAGGGGTTGCCAAACTTCCAACACACTAGAGTCTCCTGAAATCTCAACATATATTTTTTCATCCAATCTTCATGATACTTTCAAGTAATGATCAGTACACCAATCCCACTTGGATGCCAAAGTTTAGTTCTCCTAGATTGAAGCATTTTTTTGGAGTAACAGTTTGAATTTTTAGGTTTCACTCTTTTCTCTTATACTGACAAATGTAGTTCGAACTCTAAATCAAACACGGTTTGTGCTAGCTTCTTCAAACTTGAAACAGTAAAGTAGTTCTACATTCTATTTTTATTTTTTGTTTTCTCTGGATGTAGACCTAAGCAGAGACTGACGAAAGACACATTCAATGAAAGGCGTTGTTAGGCTGCCAAAATACTACAGGCTCCTGAAATCTCAACATATTTTTTTTCCGACCTTCATGATAATTTCAAGGAATGAGCAGTACACCAATAAAACCTGGACGTTCAAGTTTCGTTCTACTAGGTTGAAGCATTCGTTTGCAGTAACAGTTTGAATTTTTAGTTTTCACTCTGTTTTCTCCTATATTGACAGATGCAGTTCGAACTCTAAATCAAAC
>NW_027516831.1:23256-52723 GCF_048772815.1 Callospermophilus lateralis
GCTAGCTTCTTGAAACTTGACACAATAAAGTAGTTCTACGTTCTATCTCTAAGGTTTGTTTCCTCTTGATGTAGCCTTAAGCAGAGACTGGCGAATAACACTTTCAATGAAAGGCGTTTTTAAGCTTCCAAAAAACTACCGTCTCCTGAAATCTCAACATATATTTTTTCATCCAATCTTCATGATTCTTTCAAGTATTGATCAGTACACCAATCAAACGTGGATGCCCAAGTTCTGTTCTTCTAGGTTGTAGCATTCGTTTGCAGGAACAGTTAGAAATTATAGGTTTCACTCTGTTTTCTCCTATATTGACAGATGCAGTTAGAACTCTAAATCAAACACGGTTTGTGCTAGCTTCTTGAAACTTGACACAATAAAGTAGTTCTACGTTCTATCTCTAAGGTTTGTTTCCTCTTGTATCCTAAAGCAGGGACTGGCGAATAACACTTATACTGAAAGGGGTTGCCAAACTTCCAACACACTAGAGTCTCCTGAAATCTCAACATATATTTTTTCATCCAATCTTCATGATACTTTCAAGTAATGATCAGTACACCAATCCCACTTGGATGCCAAAGTTTAGTTCTCCTAGATTGAAGCATTCTTTTGGAGTAACAGTTTGAATTTTTAGGTTTCACTCTGTTTTCTCCTATATTGACAAATGTAGTTCGAACTCTAAATCAAACACGGTTTGTGCTAGCTTCTTGAAACCTGAAACAGTAAAGTAGTTCTACATTCTATTTTTACTTTTTGTTTCCTCTGGATGTAGACCTAAGCAGAGACTGACGAAAGACACATTCAATGAAAGGCGTTGTTAGGCTTCCAAAATACTACAGTCTCCTGAAATCTCAACATATTTTTTTTTCCGACCTTCATGATAATTTCAAGTAATGAGCAGTACACCAATAAAACGTGGATGTTCAAGTTTCGTTCTCCTAGCTTGAAGCATTCGTTTGCAGTAACAGTTTGAATTTTTAGTTTTCACTCTGTTTTCTCCTATATTGACAGATGCAGTTCGAACTCTAAATCAAACATGGTTTGTGCTAGCTTTTTGAAACTTGACACAATAAAGTAGTTCTACCTTCTATCTCTAAGGTTTGTTTCCTCTTGATGTAGTCTTAAGCAGAGACTGGCGAATAACACTTTCAATGAAAGGCGTTGTTAAGCTTCCAAAAAACTACCGTCTCCTGAAATCTCAACATATATTTTTTCATCCAATCTTCATGATTCTTTCAAGTATTGATCAGTACACCAATCAAACGTGGATGCCCAAGTTTTGTTCTTCTAGGTTGTAGCATTCGTTTGCAGGAACAGTTAGAAATTATAGGTTTCACTCTGTTTTCTCCTATATTGACAGATGCAGTTAGAACTCTAAATCAAACACGGTTTGTGCTAGCTTCTTGAAACTTGACACAATAAAGTAGTTCTACGTTCTATCTCTAAGGTTTGTTTCCTCTTGTATCCTAAAGCTGGGACTGGCGAATAACACTTATACTGAAAGGGGTTGCCAAACTTCCAACACACTAGAGTCTCCTGAAATCTCAACATATATTTTTTCATTCAATCTTCATGATACTTCCAAGTAATGATCAGTACACCAATCCCACTTGGATGCCAAAGTTTAGTTCTCCTAGATTGAAGCATTCTTTTGGAGTAACAGTTTGAATTTTTAGGTTTCACTCTGTTTTCTCCTATATTGACAAATGTAGTTCGAACTCTAAATCAAACACGGTTTTTGCTAGCTTCTTGAAACTTGAAACAGTAAAGTAGTTCTACATTCTATTTTTATTTTTTGTTTCATGTGGACGTAGACCTAAGCAGAGACTGACGAAAGACACATTCAATGAAAGGCGTTGTTAGGCTGCCAAAATACTACAGTCTCCTGAAATCTCAACATATTTTTTTTTCCGACGTTCATGATCATTTCAAGTAATGAGAGGTACACCAATCCCACTTGGATGCCAAAGTTTAGTTCTCCTAGATTGAAGCATTCTTTTGGAGTAACAGTTTGAATTTTTAGGTTTCACTCTGTTTTCTCCTATATTGACAAATGTAGTTCGAACTCTAAATCAAACACGGTTTGTGCTAGCTTCTTGAAACTTGAAACAGTAAAGTAGTTCTACATTCTATTTTTATTTTTTCTTTCCTCTGAATGTAGACCTAAGCAGAGACTGACGAAAGACACATTCAATGAAAGGCGTTGTTAGGCTGCCAAAATACTACAGTCTCCTGAAATCTCAACATATTTTTTTTCCGACCTTCATGATAATTTCAAGTAATGAGCAGTACACCAATAAAACGTGGATGTTCAAGTTTCGTTCTCCTAGCTTGAAGCATTCGTTTGCAGTAACAGTTTGAATTTTTAGTTTTCACTCTGTTTTCTTTTATATTGACAGATGCAGTTCGAAATCTAAATCAAACATGGTTTGTGCTAGCTTTTTGAAACTTGACACAATAAAGTAGTTCTACCTTCTATCTCTAAGGTTTGTTTCCTCTTGATGTAACCTTAAGCAGAGACTGGCGAATAACACTTTCAATGAAAGGCGTTGTTAAGCTTCCAAAAAACTACCGTCTCCTGAAATCTCAACATATATTTTTTCATCCAATCTTCATGATTCTTTCAAGTATTGATCAGTACACCAATCAAACGTTGATGCCCAAGTTTTGTTCTTCTAGGTTGTAGCATTCGTTTGCAGGAACAGTTAGAAATTATAGGTTTCACTCTGTTTTCTCCTATATTGACAGATGCAGTTAGAACACTAAATCAAACACGGTTTGTTCTAGCTTCTTGAAACTTGACACAATAAAGTAGTTCTACGTTCTATCTCTAAGGTTTGTTTCCTCTTGTATCCTAAAGCTGGGACTGGCGAATAACACTCATACTGAAAGAGGTTGTCAAACTTCCTACACACTAGAGTCTCCTGAAATCTCAACATATATTTTTTCATCCAATCTTCATGATACTTTCAAGTAATGATCAGTACACCAATCCCACTTGGATGCCAAAGTTTACTTCTCCTAGATTGAAGCATTCTTTTGGAGTAACAGTTTGAATTTTTAGGTTTCACTCTGTTTGCTCCTATATTGACAAATGTATTTCGAACTCTAAATCAAACACGGTTTGTGCTAGCTTCTTGAAACTTGTAACAGTAAAGTAGTTCTACATTCTATTTTTATTTTTTGTTTCCTCTGGATGTAGACCTAAGCAGAGACTGACGAAAGACACATTCAATGAAAGGCGTTGTTAGGCTGCCAAAATACTACAGTCTCCTGAAATCTCAACATATTTTTTTTTCCGACCTTCATGATAATTTCATGTAATCAGCAGTACACCAATAAAACGTGGATGTTCAAGTTTCGTTCTAATAGGTTGAAGCATTCATTTGCAGTAACAGTTTGAATTTTTAGTTTTCACTCTGTTTTCTCCTATATTGACAGATGCAGTTCGAACTCTAAATCAAACATGGTTTGTGCTAGCTTCTTGAAACTTGACACAATAAAGTAGTTCTACGTTCTATCTCTAAGGTTTGTTTCCTCTTGATGTAGCCTTAAGCAGAGACTGGCGAATAACACTTTCAATGAAAGGCGTTGTTAAGCTTCCAAAAAACTACCGTCTCCTGAAATCTCAACATATATTTTTTCATCCAATCTTCATGATTCTTTCAAGTATTGATCAGTACACCAATCAAACGTGGATGCCCAAGTTTTGTTCTTCTAGGTTGTAGCATTCGTTTGCAGGAACAGTTAGAAATTATAGGTTTCACTCTGTTTTCTCCTATATTGACAGATGCAGTTAGAACTCTAAATCAAACACGGTTTGTGCTAGCTTCTTGAAACTTGACACAATAAAGTAGTTCTACGTTCTATCTCTAAGGTTTGTTTCCTCTTGTATCCTAAAGCAGGGACTGGCGAATAACACTTATACTGAAAGGGGTTGCCAAACTTCCAACACACTACAGTCTCCTGAAATCTCAACATATATTTTTTCATCCAATCTTCATGATACTTTCAAGTAATGATCAGTACACCAATCCCACTTGGATGCCAAAGTTTAGTTCTCCTAGATTGAAGCATTCTTTTGGAGTAACAGTTTGAATTTTTAGGTTTCACTCTGTTTTCTCCTATATTGACAAATGTAGTTCGAACTCTAAATCAAACACGGTTTGTGCTAGTTTCTTGAAACTTGAAAAAGTAAAGTAGTTCTACATTCTATTTTTATTTTTTGTGTCCTCTGGATGTAGACCTAAGCAGAGACGGACGAAAGACACATTCAATGAAAGGCGTTGTTAGGCTGCCAAAATACTACAGGCTCCTGAAATCTCAACATATTTTTTTTTCCGACCTTCATAATCATTTCAAGTAATGAGCAGTACACCAATAAAACGTGGATGTTCAAGTTTCGTTCTCCTAGCTTGAAGCATTCGTTTGCAGTAACAGTTTGAATTTTTAGTTTTCACTCTGTTTTCTCCTATATTGACAGATGCAGTTCGAACCCTAAATCAAACATGGTTTGTGCTAGCTTCTTGAAACATGACACAATAAAGTAGTTCTACGTTCTATCTCTAAGGTTTGTTTCCTCTTGATGTAGCCTTAAGCAGAGACTGGCGAATAACACTTTCAATGAAAGGCGTTGTTAAGCTTCCAAAAAACTACCGTCTCCTGAAATCTCAACATATATTTTTTCATCCAATCTTCATGATTCTTTCAAGTATTGATCAGTACACCAATCAAACGTGGATGCCCAAGTTTTGTTCTTCTAGGTTGTAGCATTCGTTTGCAGGAACAGTTAGAAATTATAGGTTTCACTCTGTTTTCTCCTATATTGACAGATGCAGTTAGAACTCTAAATCAAACACGGTTTGTGCTAGCTTCTTGAAACTTGACACAATAAAGTAGTTCTACGTTCTATCTCTAAGGTTTGTTTCCTCTTGATGTAGCCTTAAGCAGAGACTGGCGAATAACACTTTCAATGAAAGGCGTTGTTAAGCTTCCGAAAAACTACCGTCTCCTGAAATCTCAACATATATTTTTTCATCTAATCTTCATGATTCTTTCAAGTATTGATCAGTACACCAATCAAACGTGGATGCCCAAGTTTTGTTCTTCTAGGTTGTAGCATTCGTTTGCAGGAACAGTTAGAAATTATAGGTTTCACTCTGTTTTCTCCTATATTGACAGATGCAGTTAGAACTCTAAATGAAACACGGTTTGTGCTAGCTTCTTGAAACTTGACACAATAAAGTAGTTCTACGTTCTATCTCTAAGGTTTGCTTCCTCTTGATGTAGCCTTAAGCAGAGACTGGCGAAAAACACTTTCAATGAAAGGCATTGTTAAGCTTCCAAAAAACTACCGTCTCCTGAAATCTCAACATATATTTTTTCATCCAATCTTCATGATTCTTTCAAGTATTGATCAGTACACCAATCAAACGTGGATGCCCAAGTTTTGTTCTTCTAGGTTGTAGCATTCGTTTGCAGGAACAGTTAGAAATTATAGGTTTCACTCTGTTTTCTCCTATATTGACAGATGCAGTTAGAACTCTAAATCAAACATGTTTTGTGCTAGCTTCTTGAAACGTGACACAATAATGTAGTTCTACGTTCTATCTCTAAGGTTTGTTTCCTCTTGTATCCCAAAGCTGGGACTGGCGAATAACACTTATACTGAAAGGGGTTGCCAAACTTCCAAAGCACTAGAGTCTCCTGAAATCTCAACATATATTTTTTCATCCAATCTTCATGATACTTTCAAGTATGGATCAGTACACCGATCCCACTTGGATGCCAAAGTTTAGCTCTCCTAGATTGAAGCATTCTTTTGGAGTAACAGTTTCAATTTTTAGGTTTCACTCTGTTTTCTCCTATATTGACAAATGTAGTTCGAACTCTAAATCAAACAGGGTTTGTGCTAGCTTCTTGAAACTTGAAACAGTAAAGTAGTTCTACATTCTATTTTTTTTTTTTGTTTCCTCTGGATGTAGACCTAATCAGAGACTGACGAAAGACACATTCAATGAAAGGCGTTGTTAGGCTGCCAAAATACTACAGTCTCCTGAAATCTCAACATATTTTTTTTTCCGACCTTCATGATAGTTTCAAGAAATGAGCAGTACACCAATAAAACGTGGATGTTCAAGTTTCGTTCTCCTAGGTTGAAGCATTGGTTTGCAGTAACAGTTTGAATTTTTAGTTTTCACTCTGTTTTCTCCTATATTGACAGATGCAGTTCAAACACTAAATCAAACATGGTTTGTGCTAGCTTCTTGAAACTTGACACAATAAAGTAGTTCTACGTTCTATCTCTAAGGTTTGTTTCCTCTTGATGTAGCCTTAAGCAGAGACTGGCGAATAACTCTTTCAATGAAAGGCGTTGTTGAGCTTCCAAAAAACTACCGTCTCCTGAAATCTCAACATATATTTTTTCATCCATCTTCATGATTCTTTCAAGTATTGATCAGTACACCAATCAAACGTGAATGCCCAAGTTTTGTTCTTCTAGGTTGTAGCATTCGTTTGCAGGAACAGTTAGAAATTATAGGTTTCACTCTGTTTTCTCCTATATTGACAGATGCAGTTAGAACTCTAAATCAAACACGGTTTGTGCTAGCTTCTTGAAACTTGACACAGTAAAGTAGTTCTAGGTTCTATCTCTAAGGTTTGTTTCCTCTTGTATCCTAAAGCTGGGACTGGCGAATAACACTTATACTGAAAGGGGTTGCCAAACGTCCAACACACTAGAGTCTCCTGAAATCTCAACATATATTTTTTCATCCAATCTTCATGATACTTTCAAGTAATGATCAGTACACCAATCCCACTTGGATGCCAAAGTTTAGTTCTCCTAGATTGAAGCATTCTTTTGGAGTAACAGTTTGAATTTTTAGGTTTCACTCTGTTTTCTCCTATATTGACAAATGTAGTTCGAACTCTAAATCAAACACGGTTTGTGCTAGCTTCTTGAAACTTGAAACAGTAAAGTAGTTCTACATTCTATTTTTATTTTTTGTTTCCTGTGGATGTAGACCTAAGCAGAGACTGACGAAAGACACATTTAATGAAAGGCGTTGTTAGGCTGCCAAAATACTACAGGCTTTTGAAATCTCAACATATTTTTTTTTTCCGAACTTCATGATAATTTCAAGTAATGAGCAGTACACCAATAAAACGTGGATGTTCAAGTTCCGTTCTCCTAGGTTGAAGCATTCGTTTGCAGTAACAGTTTGAATTTTTAGTTTTCACTCTGTTTTCCCCTATATTGACAGATGCAGTTTGAACTCTAAATCAAACATGGTTTGTGCTAGCTTCTTGAAACTTGACACAATAAAGTAGTTCTACGTTCTATCTCTAAGGTTTGTTTCCTCTTGATGTAGCCTTAAGCAGAGACTGGAGAATAACACTTTCAATGAAAGGCGTTGTTAAGCTTCCAAAAAACTACCGTCTCCTGAAATCTCAACATACATTTTTTCATCCAATCTTCATGATTCTTTCAAGTATTGATCAGTACACCAATCAAACGTGGATGCCGAAGTTTTGTTCTTCTAGGTTGTAGCATTCGTTTGCAGGAACAGTTAGAAATTATAGGTTTCACTCTGTTTTCTCCTATATTGACAGATGCAGTTAGAACTCTAAATCAAACACGTTTTGTGCTAGCTTCTTGAAACTTGACACAATAAAGTAGTTCTACGTTCTATCTCTAAGGTTTGTTTCCTCTTGTATCCTAAAGCTGGGACTGGCGAATAACACTTATACTGAAAGGGGTTGCCAAACTTCCAACACACTAGAGTCTCCTGAAATCTCAACATATATTTTTTTCATCCAATCTTCATGATACTTAGAAGTAATGATCAGTACACCAATCCCACTTGGATGCCAAAGTTTAGTTCAACTAGATTGAAGCATTCTTTTGGATTAACAGTTTGAATTTTTAGGTTTCAGTCTGTTTTCTCCTATATTGACAAATGTAGTTTGAACTCTAAATAAAACACGGTTTGTGCTAGCTTCTTGAAACTTGAAACCGTAAAGTAGTTCTACATTCTATTTTTACTTTTTGTTTCCTCTGGATGTAGACCTAAGCAGAGACTGACGAAAGACACATTCAATGAAAGGCATTGTTAGGCTGAAAAAATACTACAGGCTTTTGAAATCTCAACATATTTTTTTTTTCCGACATTCATGATAATTTCAAGTAATGAGCAGTACACCAATAAAACGTGGATGTTCAAGTTCCGTCTCCTAGGTTGAAGCATTCGTTTGCAGTAACAGTTTGAATTTTTAGTTTTCACTCTGTTTTCTCCTATATTGACAGATGCAGTTCGAACTCTAAATCAAACACGGTTTGTGCTAGCTTCTTGAAACTTGACACAATAAAGTTGTTCTACGTTCTATCTCTAAGGTTTGTTTCCTCTTGATGTAGCCATAAGCAGAGACTGGCGAATAACACTTTCAATGAAAGGCGTTTTTAAGCTTCCAAAAAACTACCGTCTCCTGAAATCTCAAGATATATTTTTTCATCCAATCTTCATGATTCTTTCAAGTATTGATCAGTACACCAATCAAACGTGGATGCCCAAGTTTTCTTCTTCTAGGTTGTAGCATTCGTTTGCAGGAACAGTTAGAAATTATAGGTTTCACTCTGTTTTCTCCTATATTGACAGATGCAGTTAGAACTCTAAATCAAACACGGTTTGTGCTAGCTTCTTGAAACTTGACCCAATAAAGTAGTTCTACGTTCTATCTCTAAGGTTTGTTTCCTCTTGTATCCTAAAGCTGGGACTGGCGAATAACACTAATACTGAAAGGGGTTGCCAAACTTCCAACACACTAGAGTCTCCTGAAATCTCAACATATATTTTTTCATCCAATCTTCATGATACGTTCAAGTAATGATCAGTACACCAATCCCACTTGGATGCCAAAGTTTAGTTCTCCTACATTGAAGCATTCTTTTGGAGTAACAGTTTGAATTGTTAGGTTTCACTCTGTTTTCTCCTATATTGACAAATATAGTTCGAACTCTAAATCAAACAGGGTTTGTGCTAGCTTCTTGAAACTTGAAACAGTAAAGTAGTTCTACATTCTATTTTTATTTTTTGTTTCCTCTGGATGTAGACCTAAGCAGAGACTGAGGAAAGACATATTCAATGAAAGGCGTTGTTAGGCTGCCAAAATATTACAGTCTCCTGAAATCTCAACATATTTTTTTTTCCGACCTTCATGATCATTTCAAGTAATGAGCAGTACACCAATAAAACGTGGATGTTCAAGTTTCTTTCTTTTAGGTTGAAGCATTCGTTTGCAGTAACAGTTTGAATTTTTAGTTTTCACTCTGTTTTCTCCTATATTGATAGATGCAGTTCGAACTCTAAATCAAACATGGTTTGTGCTAGCTTCTTGAAACTTGACACAATAAAGTAGTTCTACGTTCTATCTCTAAGGTTTGTTTCCTCTTGATGTAGCCTTAAGAAGAGAATGGCGAATAACTCTTTCAATGAAAGGCCTTGTTAAGCTTCCAAAAAACTATCGTCTCCTGAAATCTCAACATACATTTTTTCATCCAATCTTCATGATTCGTTCAAGTATTGATCAGTACACCAATCAAACGTGGATGCCCAAGTTTTGTTCTTCTAGGTTGTAGCATTCGTTTGCAGGAACAGTTAGAAATTATAGGTTTCACTCTGTTTTCTCCTATATTGACAGATGCAGTTAGAACTCTAAATCAAACACGGTTTGTGCTAGCTTCTTGAAACTTGACCCAATAAAGTAGTTCTACGTTCTATCTCTAAGGTTTGTTTCCTCTTGTATCCTAAAGCTGGGACTGGCGAATAACACGTATCCTGAAAGGGGTTGCCAAACTTCCAACACACTAGATTCTCCTGAAATCTCAACATATATTTTTTCATCCAATCTTCATGATACTTTCAATAATGATCAGTACACCAATCCCACTTGGATGCCAAAGTTTAGTTCTCCTAGATTGAAGCATTCTTTTGGAGTAACAGTTTGAATTTTTAGGTTTCACTCTGTTTTCTCCTATATTGATAAATGTAGTTCGAACTCTAAATCAAACACGGTTTGTGCTAGCTTCTTGAAACTTGAAACAGTAAAGTAGTTCTACATTCTATTTTTATTTTTTGTTTCCTCTGGATGTAGACCTAAGCAGAGACTGACGAAAGACACATTCAATGAAAGGCGTTGTTAGGCTGCCAAAATACTACAGTCTCCTGAAATCTCTACATATTTTTTTTTCCGACCTTCATGATAATTTCAAGTAATGAGCAGTACACCAATAAAACGTGGATTTTCAAGTTCCGTTCTCCTAGGTTGAAGCATTCGTTTGCAGTAACAGATTGAATTTTTAGTTTTCACTCTGTTTTCTCCTATATTGACAGATGCAGTTCGAATTCTAAATCAAACATGGTTTGTGCTAGCTTCTTGAAACTTGATACAATAAATTAGTTCTACGGTCTATCTCTAAGGTTTGTTTCCTCTTGATGTAGCCTTAAGCAGAGACTGGCGAATAACACTTTCAATGAAAGGCCTTGTTAAGCTTCCAAAAAACTACCATCTCCTGAAATCTCAACATATATTTTTTCATCCAATCTTCATGATTCTTTCACGTATTGATCAGTACACCAATCAAACGTGGATGCCCAAGTTTTGTTCTTCTAGGTTGTAGCATTCGTTTGCAGGAACAGTTAGAAATTATAGGTTTCACTGTGATTTCTCCTATATTGACAGATGCAGTTAGAACTCTAAATCAAACACGGTTTGTGCTAGCTTCTTGAAACTTGACACAATAAAGTAGTTCTACGTTCTATCTCTAAGGTTTGTTTCCTCTTGTATCCTAAAGCTGGGACTGGCGAATAACACGTATACTGAAAGGGGTTGCCAAACTTCCAACACACTAGAGTCTCCTGAAATCTCAAAATATATATTTTCATCCAAACTTCATGATACTTTCAAGTAATGATCAGTACACCAATCCCACTTGGATGCCAAAGTTTAGTTCTCCTAGATTGAAGCATTCTTTTGGAGTAACAGTTTGAATTTTTAGGTTTCACTCTGTTTTCTCCTATATTGACAAATGTAGTTCGAACTCTAAATCAAACACGGTTTGTGCTAGCTTCTTGAAACTTGAAACAGTAAAGTAGTTCTACATTCTATTTATATTTTTTGTTTCCTCTGGATGTAGACCTAAGCAGAGACTGACGAAAGAAACATTCAATGAAAGGCGTTGTTAGGCTGCCAAATTACTACAGTCTCCTGAAATCTCTACATATTTTTTTTTCCGAAATTCATGATTATTTCAAGTAATCAGCAGTACACCAATTAAACGTGGATGTTCAAGTTTCGTTTTCCTAGTTTGAAGCATTCGTTTGCAGTAACAGCTTGAATTTTTAGTTTTCACTCTGTTTTCTCATATATTGACAGATGCAGTTCGAACTCTAAATCAAACATGGTTTGTGCTAGCTTCTTGAAACTTGACACAATAAAGTAGTTCTACGTTCTATCTCTAAGGTTTGTTTCCTCTTGATGTAGCCTTAAGCAGAGACTGGCGAATAACACTTTCAATGAATGGCGTTGTTAAGCTGCCAAAAAACTACAGTCTCCTGAAATCTCAACATATATTTTTTCATCCAATCTTCATGATTCTTTCAAGTATTGATCAGTACACCAATCAAACGTGGATGCCCAAGTTTTGTTCTTCTAGGTTGTAGCATTCGTTTGCAGGAACAGTTAGAAATTATAGGCTTCACTCTGTTTTCTCCTATATTGACAGATGCAGTTAGAACTCTAAATCAAACACGGTTTGTGCTAGCTTCTTGAAACTTGACACAATAAAGTAGTTCTACGTTCTATCTCTAAGGTTTGTTTCCTCTTGTATCCTAAAGCTGGGACTGGCGAATAACACTAATACTGAAAGGGGTTGCCAAACTTCCAACACACTAGAGTCTCGTGAAATCTCAACATATATTTTTTGATCCAATCTTCATGATACTTTCAAGTAATGATCAGTACACCAATCCCACTTGGATGCCAAAGTTTAGTTCTCCTAGATTGAAGCATTCTTTTGGAGTAACAGTTTGAATTTTTAGGTTTCACTCTGTTTTCTCCTATATTGACAAATGTAGTTCGAACTCTAAATCAAACAGGGTTTGTGCTAGCTTCTTGAAACTTGACACAATAAAGTAGTTCTACGTTCTATCTCTAAGGTTTGTTTCCTCTTGTATCCTAAAGCTGGGACTGGCGAATAACTCTTATACTGAAAGGGGTTGCCAAACTTCCAACACACTAGAGTCTCGTGAAATCTCAACATATATTTTTTCATCCAATCTTCATGATACTTTCAAGTAATGATCAGTACACCAATCCCTCTTGGATGCCAAAGTTTAGTTCTCCTAGATTGAAGCATTCTTTTGGAGTAACAGTTTGAATTTTTAGGTTTCACTCTGTTTTCTCCTATATTGACAAATGTAGTTCGAACTCTAAATCAAACACGGTTTGTGCTAGCTTCTTGAAACTTGAAACAGTAAAGTAGTTCTACATTCTATTTTTATTTTTTGTTTCCTCTGGATGTAGACCTAAGCAGAGAGTGACGAAAGACACATTCAATGAAAGGCATTGTTAGCCTGCCAAAATACTACAGGCTCCTGAAATCTCAACATATTTTTTTTTTCCGAACTTCATGATAATTTCAAGTAATGAGCAGTACACCAATAAAACGTGGATGTTCAAGTTCCGTTCTCCTAGGTTGAAGCATTCGTTTGCAGTAACAGTTGAATTTTTAGTTTTCACTCTGTTTTCTCCTATATTGACAGATGCAGTTCGAACTCTAAATCAAACATGGTTTGTGCTAGCTTCTTGAAACTTGACACAATAAAGTAGTTCTACGTTCTATCTCTAAGGTTTGTTTCCTCTTGATGTAGCCTTAAGCAGAGACTGGCGAATAACACTTTCAATGAAAGGCCTTGTTAAGCTTCCAAAAAACTACCGTCTCCTGAAATCTCAACATACATTTTTTCATCCAATCTTCATGATTCTTTCAAGTATTGATCAGTACACCAATCAAACGTGGATGCCCAAGTTTTGTTCTTCTAGGTTGTAGCATTCGTTTGCAGGAACAGTTAGAAATTATAGGTTTCACTCTGTTTTCTCCTATATTGACAGATGCAATTAGAACTCTAAATCAAACACAGTTTGTGCTAGCTTCTTGAAACTTGACACAATAAAGTAGTTCTACGTTCTATCTCTAAGGTTTGTTTCCTCTTGTATCCTAAAGCTGGGACTGGCGAATAACACGTATACTGAAAGGGGTTGCCAAACTTCCAACACACTAGAGTCTCCTGAAATCTCAAAATATATTTTTTCATCCAATCTTCATGATACTTTCAAGTAATGATCAGTACACCAATCCCACTTGGATGCCAAAGTTTAGTTCTCCTAGATTGAAGCATTCTTTTGGAGTAACAGTTTGAATTTTTAGGTTTCACTCTGTTTTCTCCTATATTGACAAATGTAGTTCGAACTCTAAATCAAACACGGTTTGTGCTAGCTTCTTGAAACTTGAAACAGTAAAGTAGTTCTACATTCTATTTATATTTTTTGTTTCCTCTGGATGTAGACCTAAGCAGAGACTGACGAAAGAAACATTCAATGAAAGGCGTTGTTAGGCTGCCAAAATACTACAGTCTCCTGAAATCTCTACATATTTTTTTTTCCGAAATTCATGATTATTTCAAGTAATCAGCAGTACACCAATTAAACGTGGATGTTCAAGTTTCGTTTTCCTAGTTTGAAGCATTCGTTTGCAGTAACAGCTTGAATTTTTAATTTTCACTCTGTTTTCTCCTATATTGACAGATGCAGTTCGAACTCTAAATCAAACATGGTTTGTGCTAGCTTCTTGAAACTTGACACAATAAAGTAGTTCTACGTTCTATCACTAAGGTTTGTTTCCTCTTGATGTAGCCTTAAGCAGAGACTGGCGAATAACACTTTCAATGAAAGGCGTTGTTAAGCTTCCAAAAAACTACCGTCTCCTGAAATCTCAACATATATTTTTTCATCCAATCTTCATGATTCTTTCAAGTATTGATCAGTACACCAATCAAACGTGGATGCCCAAGTTTTGTTCTTCTAGGTTGTAGCATTCGTTTGCAGGAACAGTTAGAAATTATAGGTTTCACTCTGTTTTCTCCTATATTGACAGATGCAGTTAGAACTCTAAATCAAACACGGTTTGTGCTAGCTTCTTGAAACTTGACACAATAAAGTAGTTCTACGTTCTATCTCTAAGGTTTGTTTCCTCTTGTATCCTAAAGCTGGGACTGGCAAATAACACTTATACTGAAAGGGGTTGCCAAACTTCCAACACACTAGAGTCTCCTGAAATCTCAACATATATTTTTTCATCCAATCTTCATGATACTTTCAAGTAATGATCAGTACACCAATCCCACTTGGATGCCAACGTTTAGTTCTCCTAGATTGAAGCATTCTTTTGGAGTAACAGTTAGAATTTTTAGGTTTCACTCTGTTTTCTCCTATATTGACAAATGTAGTTCGAACTCTAAATCAAACACGGTTTGTGCTAGCTTCTTGAATCTTGAAACAGTAAAGTAGTTCTACATTCTATTTTTACTTTTTGTTTCCTCTGGATGTAGACCTAAGCAGAGACTGACAAAAGACACATTCAATGAAAGGCGTTGTTAGGCTGCCAAAATACTACAGGCTCCTGAAATCTCAACATATTTTTTTTTCCAACCTTCATGATAATTTCTAGTAATGAGCAGTACACCAATAAAACGTGGATGTTCAAGTTCCGTTCTCCTAGGTTGAAGCATTCGTTTGCAGTAACAGTTTGAATTTTTAGTTTTCACTCTGTTTTCTCCTATATTGACAGATGCAGTTCGACTCTAAATCAAACATGGTTTGTGCTAGCTTCTTGAAACTTGACACAATAAAGTAGTTCTATGTTCTATCTCTAAGGTTTGTTTCCTCTTGATGTAGCCTTAAGCAGAGACTGGCGAATAACACTTTCAATGAAAGACGTTGTTAAGCTTCCAAAAAACGACCGTCTCCTGAAATCTCAACATACATTTTTTCATTCAATCTTCATGATTCTTTCAAGTATTGATCAGTACACCAATCAAACGTGGGTGCCCAAGTTTTTTTCTTCTAGGTTGTAGCATTCATTTGCAGGAACTGTTAGAAATTATAGGTTTCACTCTGTTTCCTCCTATATTGACAGATGCAGTTAGAACTCTAAATCAAACACGGTTTGTGCTAGCTTCTTGAAACTTGACACAATAAAGTAGTTCTATGTTCTATCTCTAAGGTTTGTTTCCTCTTGTATCCTAAAGCTGTGACTGGCGAATAACACTTATACTGAAAGGGGTTGCCAAACTTCCAACACACTAGAGTCTCCTGAAATCTCAACATATATTTTTTCATCCAATCTTCATGATACGTTCAAATAATGATCAGTACACCAATCCCACTTGGATGCCAAAGTTTAGTTCTCCTAGATTGAAGCATTCTTTTGGAGTAACTGTTTGAATTGTTAGGTTTCACTCTGTTTTCTCCTATATTGACAAATATAGTTCGAACTCTAAATCAAACAGGGTTTGTGCTAGCTTCTTGAAACTTGAAACAGTAAAGTAGTTCTACATTCTATTTTTATTTTTTGTTTCCTCTGGATGTAGACCTAAGCAGAGACTGAGGAAAGACATATTCAATGAAAGGCGTTGTTAAGCTGCCAAAATACTACAGTCTCCTGAAATCTCAACATATTTTTTTTTCCGACCTTCATGATCATTTCAAGTAATGAGCAGTACACCAATAAAACGTGGATGTTCAAGTTTCGTTCTCCTAGGTTGAAGCATTCGTTTGCAGTAACAGTTTGAATTTTTAGTTTTCACTCTGTTTTCTCCTATATTGATAGATGCAATTCAAACTCTTAAACAAACATGGTTTGTGCTAGCTTCTTGAAACTTGACACAATAAAGTAGTTCTACGTTCTATCTCTAAGGTTTGTTTCCTCTTGATGTAGCCTTAAGAAGAGAATGGCGAATAACACTTTCAATGAAAGGCCTTGTTAAGCTTCCAAAAAACTATCGTCTCCTGAAATCTCAACATACATTTTTTCATCCAATCTTCATGATTCGTTCAAGTATTGATCAGTACACCAATCAAACGTGGATGCCCAAGTTTTGTTCTTCTAGGTTGTAGCATTCGTTTGCAGGAACAGTTAGAAATTATAGGTTTCACTCTGTTTTCTCCTATATTGACAGATGCAGTTAGAACTCTAAATCAAACACGGTTTGTGCTAGCTTCTTGAAACTTGACACAATAAAGTAGATCTACGTTCTATCTCTAAGGTTTGTTTCCTCTTGTATCCTAAAGCAGGGACTGGCGAATAACACTTATACTGAAAGGGGTTGCCAAACTTCCAACACACTAGAGTCTCCTGAAATCTCAACATATATTTTTTCATCCAATCTTCATGATACTTTCAAGTAATGATCAGTACACCAATCCCACTTGCATGCCAAAGTTTAGTTCTCCTAGATTGAAGCATTCTTTTGGAGTAACAGTTTGAATTTTTAGGTTTCACTCTGTTTTCTCCTATATTGACAAATGTAGTTCGAACTCTAAATCAAACACGGTTTGTGCTAGCTTCTTGAAACTTGAAACAGTAAAGAATTTCTACATTCTATTTTTATTTTTTGTTTCCTCTGGATGTAGACCTAAGCAGAGACTGACGAAAGACACATTCAATGAAAGGCGTTGTTAGGCTTCCAAAATACTACAGGCTCCTGAAATCTCAACATATTTTTTTTTCCGACCTTCATGATAATTTCAAGTAATGAGCAGTACACCAATAAAACGTGGATGTTCAAGTTCCGTTCTCCTAGGTTGAAGCATTCGTTTGCAGTAACAGTTTGAATTTTTAGTTTTCACTCTGTTTTCTCCTATATTGACAGATGCAGTTCGAACTCTAAATCAAACATGGTTTGTGCTAGCTTCTTGAAACTTGACACAATAAAGTAGTTCTACGTTCTATCTCTAAGGTTTGTTTCCTCTTGATGTAGCCTTAAGCAGAGACTGGCGAATAACACTTTCAATGAAAGGCGTTGTTAAGCTTCCAAAAAACGACCGTCTCCTGAAATCTCAACATACATTTTTTCATTCAATCTTCATGATTCTTTCAAGTATTGATCAGTACACCAATCAAACGTGGGTGCCCAAGTTTTTTTCTTCTAGGTTGTAGCATTCGTTTGCAGGAACAGTTAGAAATTATAGGTTTCACTGTTTTCTCCTATATTGACAGATGCAGTTAGAACTCTAAATCAAACACGGTTTGTGCTAGCTTCTTGAAACTAGACACAATAAAGTAGTTCTACGTTCTATCTCTAAGGTTTGTTTCCTCTTGTATCCTAAAGCTGGGACTGGCGAATAACACTTATACTGAAAGGGGTTGCCAAACTTCCAACACACTAGAGTCTCCTGAAATGTCAACATATATTTTTTCATCCAATCTTCATGATACGTTCAAGTAATGATCAGTACACCAATCCCACTTGGATGCCAAAGTTTAGTTCTCCTAGATTGAAGCATTCTTTTGGAGTAAGAGTTTGAATTTTTAGGTTTCACTCTGTTTTCTCCTATATTGATAAATGTAGTTCGAACTCTAAATCAAACACGGTTTGTGCTAGCTTCTTGAAACTTGAAACAGTAAAGTAGTTCTACATTCTCTTTTTACTTTTTGTTTCCTCTGGATGTAGACCTAAGCAGAGACTGACAAAAGACACATTCAATGAAAGGCGTTGTTAGGCTGCCAAAATACTACAGGCTCCTGAAATCTCAACATATTTTTTTTTCCAACCTTCATGATTATTTCAAATAATGAGCAGTACACCAATAAAACGTGGATGTTCAAGTTCCGTTCTCCTAGGTTGAAGCATTCGTTTGCAGTAACAGTTTGAATTTTTAGTTTTCACTCTGTTTTCTCCTATATTGACAGATGCAGTTTGAACTCTAAATCAAACATGGTTTGTGCTAGCTTCTTGAAACTTGACACAATAAAGTAGTTCTACGTTCTATCTCTAAGGTTTGTTTGATCTTGACGTAGCCTTAAGCAGAGACTGGCGAATAACACTTTCAATGAAAGGCGTTGTTAAGCTTCCCAAAAACTACCATCTCCTGAAATCTCACCATACATTTTTTCATCCAATCTTCATGATTCTTTCAAGTATTGATCAGTACACCAATCAAACGTGGATGCCCAAGTTTTGTTCTTCTAGGTTGTAGCATTCGTTTGCAGGAACAGTTAGAAATTATAGGTTTCACTCTGTTTTCTCCTATATTGACAGATGCAGTTAGAACTCTAAATCAAACACGGTTTGTGCTAGCTTCTTGAAACTTGACACAATAAAGTAGTTCTACGTTCTATCTCTAAGGTTTGTTTCCTCTTGTATCCTAAAGCTGGGACTGGCAAATAACACTTATACTGAAAGGGGTTGCCAAACTTCCAACACACTAGAGTCTCCTGAAATCTCAACATATATTTTTTCATCCAATCTTCATGATACTTTCAAGTAATGATCAGTACACCAATCCCACTTGGATGCCAACGTTTAGTTCTCCTAGATTGAAGCATTCTTTTGGAGTAACAGTTAGAATTTTTAGGTTTCACTCTGTTTTCTCCTATATTGACAAATGTAGTTCGAACTCTAAATCAAACACGGTTTGTGCTAGCTTCTTGAATCTTGAAACAGTAAAGTAGTTCTACATTCTATATTTACTTTTTGTTTCCTCTGGATGTAGACCTAAGCAGAGACTGACAAAAGACACATTCAATGAAAGGCGTTGTTAGGCTGCCAAAATACTACAGGCTCCTGAAATCTCAACATATTTTTTTTTCCAACCTTCATGATAATTTCTAGTAATGAGCAGTACACCAATAAAACGTGGATGTTCAAGTTCCGTTCTCCTAGGTTGAAGCTTTCGTTTGCAGTAACAGTTTGAATTTTTAGTTTTCACTCTGTTTTCTCCTATATTGACAGATGCAGTTCGACTCTAAATCAAACATGGTTTGTGCTAGCTTCTTGAAACTTGACACAATAAAGTAGTTCTATGTTCTATCTCTAAGGTTTGTTTCCTCTTGATGTAGCCTTAAGCAGAGACTGGCGAATAACACTTTCAATGAAAGACGTTGTTAAGCTTCCAAAAAACGACCGTCTCCTGAAATCTCAACATACATTTTTTCATTCAATGTTCATGATTCTTTCAAGTATTGATCAGTACACCAATCAAACGTGGGTGCCCAAGTTTTTTTCTTCTAGGTTGTAGCATTCATTTGCAGGAACTGTTAGAAATTATAGGTTTCACTCTGTTTCCTCCTATATTGACAGATGCAGTTAGAACTCTAAATCAAACACGGTTTGTGCTAGCTTCTTGAAACTTGACACAATAAAGTAGTTCTATGTTCTATCTCTAAGGTTTGTTTCCTCTTGTATCCTAAAGCTGCGACTGGCGAATAACACTTATACTGAAAGGGGTTGCCAAACTTCCAACACACTAGAGTCTCCTGAAATCTCAACATATATTTTTTCATCCAATCTTCATGATACGTTCAAGTAATGATCAGTACACCAATCCCACTTGGATGCCAAAGTTTAGTTCTCCTAGATTGAAGCATTCTTTTGGAGTAACAGTTTGAATTGTTAGGTTTCACTCTGTTTTCTCCTATATTGACAAATATAGTTCGAACTCTAAATCAAACAGGGTTTGTGCTAGCTTCTTGAAACTTGAAACAGTAAATTAGTTCTACATTCTATTTTTATTTTTTGTTTCCTCTGGATGTAGACCTAAGCAGAGACTGAGGAAAGACATATTCAATGAAAGGCGTTGTTAGGCTGCCAAAATACTACAGTCTCCTGAAATCTCAACATATTTTTTTTTTCCGACCTTCATGATCATTTCAAGTAATGAGCAGTACACCAATAAAACGTGGATGTTCAAGTTTCGTTCTCCTAGGTTGAAGCATTCGTTTGCAGTAACAGTTTGAATTTTTAGTTTTCACTCTGTTTTCTCCTATATTGATAGATGCAATTCAAACTCTAAAACAAACATGGTTTGTGCTAGCTTCTTGAAACTTGACACAATAAAGTAGTTCTACGTTCTATCTCTAAGGTTTGTTTCCTCTTGATGTAGCCTTAAGAAGAGAATGGCGAATAACACTTTCAATGAAAGGCCTTGTTAAGCTTCCAAAAAACTATCGTCTCCTGAAATCTCAACATACATTTTTTCATCCAATCTTCATGATTCGTTCAAGTATTGATCAGTACACCAATCAAACGTGGATGCCCAAGTTTTGTTCTTCTAGGTTGTAGCATTCGTTTGCAGGAACAGTTAGAAATTATAGGTTTCACTCTGTTTTCTCCTATATTGACAGATGCAGTTAGAACTCTAAATCAAACACGGTTTGTGCTAGCTTCTTGAAACTTGACACAATAAAGTAGATCTATGTTCTATCTCTAAGGTTTGTTTCCTCTTGTATCCTAAAGCAGGGACTGGCGAATAACACTTATACTGAAAGGGGTTGCCAAACTTCCAACACACTAGAGTCTCCTGAAATCTCAACATATATTTTTTCATCCAATCTTCATGATACTTTCAAGTAATGATCAGTACACCAATCCCACTTGCATGCCAAAGTTTAGTTCTCCTAGATTGAAGCATTTTTTGGAGTAACAGTTTGAATTTTTAGGTTTCACTCTGTTTTCTCCTATATTGACAAATGTAGTTCGAACTCTAAATCAAACACGGTTTGTGCTAGCTTCTTGAAACTTGAAACAGTAAAGAATTTCTACATTCTATTTTTATTTTTTGTTTCCTCTGGATGTAGACCTAAGCAGAGACTGACGAAAGACACATTCAATGAAAGGCGTTGTTAGGCTTCCAAAATACTACAGGCTCCTGAAATCTCAACATATTTTTTTTTCCGACCTTCATGATAATTTCAAGTAATGAGCAGTACACCAATAAAACGTGGATGTTCAAGTTCCGTTCTCCTAGGTTGAAGCATTCGTTTGCAGTAACAGTTTGAATTTTTAGTTTTCACTCTGTTTTCTCCTATATTGACAGATGCAGTTCGAACTCTAAATCAAACATGGTTTGTGCTAGCTTCTTGAAACTTGACACAATAAAGTAGTTCTACGTTCTATCTCTAAGGTTTGTTTCCTCTTGATGTAGACTTAAGCAGAGACTGGCGAATAACACTTTCAATGAAAGGCGTTGTTAAGCTTCCAAAAAACTACCGTCTCCTGAAATCTCAACATATATTTTTTCATCCAATCTTCATGATTCTTTCAAGTATTGATCAGTACACCAATCAAACGTGGATGCCCAAGTTTTGTTCTTCTAGGTTGTAGCATTCGTTTGCAGGAACAGTTAGAAATTATAGGTTTCACTCTGTTTTCTCCTATATTGACAGATGCAGTTAGAACTCTAAATCAAACAAGGTTTGTGCTAGCTTCTTGAATCTTGACACAATAAAGTAGTTCTACGTTCTATCTCTAAGGTTTGTTTCCTCTTGTATCCTAAAGCTGGGACTGGCGAATAACACTTATACTGAAAGGGGTTGCCAAACTTCCAACACACTAGAGTCTCCTGAAATCTCAACATATATTTTTTCATCCAATCTTCATGATACTTTCAAGTAATGATCAGTACACCAATCCCACTTGGATGCCAAAGTTTAGTTCTCCTAGATTGAAGCATTCTTTTGGAGTAACAGTGTGAATTTTTAGGTTTCACTCTGTTTTCTCCTATATTGACAAATGTAGTTCGAACTCTAAATCAAACACGGTTTGTGCTAGCTTCTTGAAACTTGAAACAGTAAAGTAGTTCTACATTCTATTTTTATTTTTTGTTTCCTGTGGATGTAGACCTAAGCAGAGACTGACGAAAGACACATTTAATGAAAGGCGTTGTTAGGCTGCCAAAATACTACAGGCTTTTGAAATCTCAACATATTTTTTTTTTCCGAACTTCATGATAATTTCAAGTAATGAGCAGTACACCAATAAAACGTGGATGTTCAAGTTCCGTTCTCCTAGGTTGAAGCATTCGTTTGCAGTAACAGTTTGAATTTTTAGTTTTCACTCTGTTTTCCCCTATATTGACAGATGCAGTTTGAACTCTAAATCAAACATGGTTTGTGCTAGCTTCTTGAAACTTGACACAATAAAGTAGTTCTACGTTCTATCTCTAAGGTTTGTTTCCTCTTGATGTAGCCTGAAGCAGAGACTTGCGAATAACACTTTCAATGAAAGGCGTTGTTAAGCTTCCAAAAAACTACCGTCTCCTGAAATCTCAACATATATTTTTTCATCCAATCTTCATGATTCTTTCAAGTATTGATCAGTACACCAATCAAACGTGGATGCCCAAGTTTTGTTCTTCTAGGTTGTAGCATTCGTTTGCAGGAACAGTTAGAAATTATAGGTTTCACTCTGTTTTCTCCTATATTGACAGATGCAGTTAGAACTCTAAATCAAACACGGTTTGTGCTAGCTTCTTGAAACTTGACACAATAAAGTAGTTCTACGTTCTATCTCTAAGGTTTGTTTCCTCTTGTATCCTAAAGCTGGGACTGGCGAATAACACTTATACTGAAAGGGGTTGCCAAACTTGCAACACACTAGAGTCTCCTGAAATCTCAACATATATTTTTTCATCCAATCTTCATGATACTTTCAAGTAATGATCAGTACACCAATCCCACTTGGATGCCAAAGTTTAGTTCTCCTAGATTGAAGAATTCTTTTGGAGTAACAGTTTGAATTTTTAGGTTTCACTCTGTTTTCTCCTATATTGACAAATGTAGTTCGAACTCTAAATCAAACAGGGTTTGTGCTAGCTTCTTGAAACTTGAAACAGTAAAGTAGTTCTACATTCTATTTTTATTTTTTCTTTCCTCTGTATGTAGACCTAAGCAGAGACTGACGAAAGACACATTCAATGAAAGGCGTTGTTAGGCTTGCAAAATACTACCATCTCCTGAAATCTCAACATATTTTTTTTTCCGACCTTCATGATAATTTCAAGTAATGAGCAGTACACCAATAAATCGTGGATGTTCAAGTTTCATTCTCCTAGGTTGAAGCATTCTTTTGCAGTAACAGTTTGAATTTTTAGTTTTCACTCTGTTTTCTTCTATATTGACAGATGCAGTTCGAACTCTAAATCAAACATGGTTTGTGCTAGCTTCTTGAAACTTGACACAATAAAGTAGTTCTACATTCTATCTCTAAGCTTTGTTTCCTCTTGATGTAGCCTTAAGCAGAGACTGGCGAAAAACACTTTCAATGAAAGGCGTGGTTAAGCTTCCAAAAAACTACCGTCTCCTGAAATCTCAACATATATTTTTTCATCCAATCTTCATGATTCTTTCAAGTATTGATCAGTACACCAATCAAACTTGGATGCCCAAGTTTTCTTCTTCTAGGTTGTAGCATTTGTTTGCAGGAACAGTTAGAAATTATAGGTTTCACTCTGTTTTCTCCTATATTGACAAATGCAGTTAGAACTCTAAATCAAACACGGTTTGTGCTAGCTTCTTGAAACTTGACACAATAAAGTAGTTCTACGTTCTATCTCTAAGGTTTGTTTCCTCTTGTATCCTAAAGCTGGGACTGGCGAATAACACTTATACTGAAAGGGGTTGCCAAACTTCCAACACACTAGAGTCTCCTGAAATCTCAACATATATTTTTTCATCCAATCTTCATGATACATTCAAGTAATGATCAGAACACCAATCCCACCTGGATGCCAAAGTTTAGTTCTCCTAGATTGAAGCATTCTTTTGGAGTAACAGTGTGAATTTTTAGGTTTCACTCTGTTTTCTCCTATATTGACAAATGTAGTCCGAACTCTAAATCAAACACGGTTTGTGCTAGCTTCTTGAAACTTGAAACAGTAAAGTAGTTCTACATTCTATTTTTATTTTTTCTTTCCTCTGGATGTAGACCTAAGCAGAGACTGACGAAAGACACATTCAATGAAAGGCGTTGTTAGGCTGCCAAAATACTACCATCTCCTGAAATCTCAACATATTTTTTTTTCCGACCTTCATGATAATTTCAAGTAATGAGCAGTACACCAATAAAACGTGGATGTTCAAGTTCCGTTCTCCTAGGTTGAAGCATTCGTTTGCAGTAACAGTTTGAATTTTTAGTTTTCACTCTGTTTTCTCCTATATTGACAGATGCAGTTCGAACTCTAAATCAAACATGGTTTGTGCTAGCTTCTTGAAACTTGACACAATAAAGTAGTTCTATGTTCTATCTCTAAGGTTTGTTTCCTTTTGATGTAGCCTTAAGCAGAGACTGGCGAATAACACTTTCAATGAAAGGCGTTGTTAAGCTTCCAAAAAACGACCGTCTCCTGAAATCTCAACATATATTTTTTCATCCAATCTTCATGATTCTTTCAAGTATTGATCAGTACACCAATCAAACGTGGATGCCCAAGTTTTGTTCTTCTAGGTTTTAGCATTCGTTTGCAGGAACTGTTAGAAATAATAGGTTTCACTCTCTTTTCTCCTATATTGACAGATGCAGTTAGAACTCTAAATCAAACACGGTTTGTGCTAGCTTCTTGAAACTTGACACAATAAAGTAGTTCTACGTTCTATCTCTAAGGTTTGTTTCCTCTTGTATCCTAAAGCTGGGACTGGCGAATAACACTTATCCAGAAAGGGGTTGCCAAACTTCCAACACACTAGAGTCTCCTGAAATCTCAACATATATTTTTTCATCCAATCTTCATGATACTTTCAAGTAATGATCAGTACACCAATCCCACTTGGATGCCAAAGTTTAGTTCTCCTAGATTGAAGCATTCTTTTGGAGTAACAGTTTGAATTTTTAGGTTTCACTCTGTTTTCTCCTATATTGACAAATGTAGTTCGAACTCTAAATTAAACAGGGTTTGTGCTAGCTTCTTGAAACTTGAAACAGTAAAGTAGTTCTACATTCTATTTTTATTTTTTGTTTCCTCTGGATGTAGACCTAAGCAGAGACTGACGAAAGACACATTCAATGAAAGGCGTTGTTAGGCTGCCAAAATACTACAGTCTCCTGAAATCTCAACATATTTTTTTTTCCGACCTTCATGATAATTTCAAGTAATGAGCAGTACACCAATAAAACCTGGAAGTTCAAGTTTCGTTCTCCTAGGTTGAAGCATTCGTTTGCAGTAACAGTTTGAATTTTTAGTTTTCACTCTGTTTTCTCCTATATTGACAGATGCAGTTCGAACTCTAAATCAAACATGGTTTGTGCTAGCTTCTTTAAACTTGACACAATAAAGTAGTTCTACGTTCTATCTCTAAGGTTTGTTTCCTCTTGATGTAGCCTTAAGCAGAGACTGCCGAATAACACTTTCAATGAAAGGCGTTGTTAAGCTTACAAAAAACTACCGTCTCCTGAAATCTCAACATACATTTTTTCATCCAATCTTCATGATTCTTTCAAGTATTGATCAGTACACCAATCAAACGTGGATGCCCAAGTTTTGTTCTTCTAGGTTTTAGCATTCGTTTGCAGGAACAGTTAGAAATTATAGGTTTCACTCTGTTTTCTCCTATATTGACAGATGCAGTTAGAACTCTAAATCAAACACGGTTTGTGCTAGCTTCTTGAAACTTGACACAATAAAGTAGTTCTACGTTCTATCTCTAAGGCTTGTTTCCTCTTGTATCCTAAAGCTGGGACTGGCGAATAACACTTATACTGAAAGGGGTTGCAAAACTTCCAACACACTAGAGTCTCGTGAAATCTCAACATATATTTTTTCATCCAATCTTCATGATACTTTCAAGTAATGATAAGTACACCAATCACACTTGGATGCCAAAGTTTAGTTCTCCTCGATTGAAGCATTCTTTTGGAGTAACAGTTTGAATTTTTAGGTTTCACTCTGTTTTCTCCTATATTGACAAATGTAGTTCGAACTCTAAATCAAACACGGTTTGTGCTAGCTTCTTGAAACTTGAAACAGTAAAGTAGTTCTACATTCTATTTTTGCTTTTTGTTTCCTCTGGATGTAGACCTAAGCAGAGACTGACGAAAGACACATTCAATGAAAGGCGTTGTTAGGCTGCCAAAATACAACAGGATCCTGAAATCTCAACATATTTTTTTTCCGACCTTCATGATAATTTGAACTAATGAGCAGTACACCAATAAAACGTGGATGTTCAAGTTCCGTTCTCCTAGGTTGAAGCATTCGTTTGCAGTAGCAGTTTGAATTTTTAGTTTTCACTCTGTTGTCTCCTATATTGACAGATGCAGTTCGAACTCTAAATCAAACATGGTTTGTGCTAGCTTCTTGAAACTTGACACAATAAGGTAGTTCTACGTTCTCTCTCTAAGGTTTGTTACCTCTTGATGTAGCCTTAAGCAGAGACTGGCGAATAACACTTTCAATGAAAGGCGTTGTTAAGCTTAAAAAAACTACCGTCTCCTGAAATCTCAACATACATTTTTTCATCCAATATTCATGATTCTTTCAAGTATTGATCAGTACACCAATCAAACGTGGATGCCCAAGTTTTGTTCTTCTAGGTTGTAGCATTCGTTTGCAGGAACAGTTAGAAATTATAGGTTTCACTCTGTTTTCTCCTATATTGACAGATGCAGTTAGAACTCTAAATCAAACACGGTTTGTGCTAGCTTCTTGAAACTTGACACAATAAAGTACTTCTACTTTCTATCACTAAGGTTTGTTTCCTCTTGTATCCTAAAGCTGTGACTGGCGAATAACACTTATACTGAAAGGGGTTGCCAAACTTCCAACACACTAGAGTCTCCTGAAATCTCAACATATATTTTTTCATCCAATCTTCATGATACTTTCAAGTAATGATCAGTACACCAATCCCACTTGGATGCCAAAATGTAGTTCTCCGAGATTGAAGCATTCTTTTGGAGTAACAGTTTGAATTTTTAGGTTTCACTCTGTTTTCTCGTATATTGACAAATGTAGTTCGAACTCTAAATCAAACAGGGTTTGTGCTAGCTTCTTGAAACTTGAAACAGTAAAGTAGATCTACATTCTATTTTTATTTTTTGTTTCCTCTGGATTGAGACCTAAGAAGAGACTGATGAAAGACACATTCAATGAAAGGCGTTGTTAGGCTGCCAAAATACTACAGTCTCCTGAAATCTCAACATATTTTTTTTTCCGACCTTCATGATAATTTCAAGTAATCAGCAGTACACCAATAAAACGTGGATGTTCAAGTTTCGTTCTCCTAGGTTGAAGTATTCGTTTGCAGTTACAGTTTGAATTTTTAGTTTTCACTCTGTTTTCTCCTATATTGAAAGATGCAGTTCGAACTCTAAATCAAACATGGTTTGTGCTAGCTTCTTGAAACTTCACACAATAAAGTAGTTCTACGTTCTATCTCTAAGGTTTGTTTCCTCTTGTATCCTAAAGCTGGGACTGGCGAATAACACTTATACTGAAAGGGGTTGCCAAACTTCCAACACACTAGAGTCTCCTGAAATCTCAACATATATTTTTATATCCAATCTTCATGATACTTTCAAGTAATGATCAGTACACCAATCCCAACTGGATGCCAAAGATTAGTTCTCCTAGATTGAAGCATTCTTTTGGAGTAACAGTGTGAATTTTTAGGTTTCACTCTGTTTTCTCCTATATTGACAAATGTAGTTCGAACTCTAAATCAAACACGTTTTGTGCTAGCTTCTTGAAACTTGAAACATAAAGTAGTTCTACATTCTATTTTTATTTTTTGTTTCCTCTGGATGTAGACCTAAGCAGAGACTGATGAAAGACACATTCAATGAAAGGCGTTGTTAGGCTGCCAAAATACTACAGTCTCCTGAAATCTCAACATATTTTTTTTTCCGACCTTCATGATAATTTCAAGTAATGAGCAGAACACCAATAAAGCGTGGATGTTCAAGTTTCATTCTCCTAGGTTGAAGCATTCGTTTGCAGTAACAGTTTGAATTTTTAGTTTTCACTCTGTTTTCTCCTATATTGACAGATGCAGTTCGAACTCTAAATCAAACACGGTTTGTGCTAGCTTCTTGAAACTTGACACAATAAAGTAGTTCTACGTTCTATCTCTAAGGTTTGTTTCCTCTTGATGTAGCCATAAGCAGAGACTGGCGAATAACACTTTCAATGAAAGGCGTTGTTAAGCTTCCAAAAAACTACCGTCTCCTGAAATCTCAACATATATTTTTTCATCCAATCTTCATGATTCTTTCAAGTATTGATCAGTACACCAATCAAACGTGGATGCCCAAGTTTTCTTCTTCTAGGTTGTAGCATTCGTTTGCAGGAACAGTTAGAAATTATAGGTTTCACTCTGTTTTCTCCTATATTGACAGATGCAGTTAGAACTCTAAATCAAACACGGTTTGTGCTAGCTTCTTGAAACTTGACCCAATAAAGTAGTTCTACGTTCTATCTCTAAGGTTTGTTTCCTCTTGTATCCTAAAGCTGGGACTGGCGAATAACACTAATACTGAAAGGGGTTGCCAAACTTCCAACACACTAGAGTCTCCTGAAATCTCAACATATATTTTTTCATCCAATCTTCAAGATACTTTCAAGTAATGATCAGTACACCAATCTCACTTGGATGCCAAAGTTTAGTTCTCCTAGATTGAAGCATTCTTTTGGAGTAACAGTTTGAATTTTTAGGTTTCACTCTGTTTTCTCCTATATTGACAAATGTAGTTCGAACTCTAAATCAAACAGGGTTTGTGCTAGCTTCTTGAAACTTGAAACTGTAAAGTAGTTCTACATTCTATTTTAATTTTTTCTTTCCTCTGGATGTAGACCTAAGCAGAGACTGACGAAAGACACATTCAATGAAAGGCGTTGTTAGGCTGCCAAAATACTACCATCTCCTGAAATCTCAACATATTTTTTTCCGACCTTCATGATAATTTCAAGTAATGAGCAGTACACCAATAAATCGTGGATGTTCAAGTTTCTTTCTTTTAGGTTGAAGCATTCGTTTGCAGTAACTGTTTGAATTTTAAGTTTTCACTCTGTTTTCTCCTATATTGACAGATGCAGTTCGAACTCTAAATCAAACATGGTTTGTGCTAGCTTCTTGAAACTTGACACAATAAAGTAGTTCTAAGTTCTATCTCTAAGGTGATTCCTCTTGATGTAACCTTAAGCAGAGACTGGCGAATAACACTTTCATTGAAAAGCGTTGTTAAGCTTCCCAAAAACTACCGTCTCCTGAAATCTCAACATATATTTTTTTCATCCAATCTTCATGATTCTTTCAAGTATTGATCAGTACACCAATCAAACGTGGATGCCCAAGATTTGTTCTTCTAGGTTGTAGCATTCGTTTGCAGGAACAGTTAGAAATTATAGGTTTCACTCTGTTTTC